>NC_092668.1:1200000-1500000 GCF_032118995.1 Asterias amurensis | reverse complement strand
AGCAATAAACTAGATTGCTCCATGGTTTGACAGACGTTACAAAAACAAAGTTGAAAGAAAAGTGCAGATAAGTCATCAATCTCAGTGGAAGAGATGTATTTATTTTGTAATTTGCGAATAAGTGTTTTATTACACACACATCCAAAAGTAAAGCCCCAACACTAACATGAATACTGTTGTAAACGGTGACGAAATGTTGTTGTTTTTAAGATGTGGGAGGAAAACCCTATAAAATGTGGAAAACCAACGCAAAAGGGGATTTTAAAAAGCCATGCAGTCCACAACACAAGACTCTTGACTAAGGTGGTAATTCAAACTGCCCTCTCCAGCGTCGAAAGAAGGGCCAAAACAACCACTTTTTATATAAATTAAGCAAAGCAAAAGAAATTCACCCAAGCAACTAAAAAAACGCATGACTAACACTTTCCCTCAATTATACAGTTTTTCCAACAAGCTCTCTTGTGCTGCGCACAATAAAAAACATTCCATCCGTACTTAAGAACGAAAGCACTTCAGTATGCACTGAAGGCTGTGTTCATCTCGCATAGGGTCAAGGTAACTTCTCGAAACTTGCAAGTAATGGTCGAACGCAGTAGGTATAGAACTATGAAGCCATTGTATCGAACAAGCCTGAATTTTAGTATAAATGTTGTCAAAGACCAGTATCCTCACTAGGTGTTTCCCAACATTATGCATAAACTAACACTGATATCTGTGAAAATTTTGCCTCAATTGGTAATCAAATTTGCAGCAAAATTTAAATATTAGAATATAGAATATTGTGTGCTTTCAGATGCCTGAGAAAGATTATAAAGACTTTGAGTCATATTGTAGTTTTGGGGTTAGAAATTGCGACGTCTTAAACAACATTATTTCAGAGAGGGTATTTTCTATGAATGTAGAATAATATTATGTGTACAAAGTTAAATAATTTTTAACCCGAAAACTTACATGGTTTAATCGCCGGCCATTCAGCCTCCTCGAACCGGCAGTCCTCAAACTCCACTCCGGCCAGTCGAAACATGATTCTTATAGACTCAGCACGCCCCTTGCCGTTAAAGTAATACAACTTGTACGAGGTTGACATTTTGCTGTTTTGTCAATGAATTCACAGACAAGATGTCTTCACGAAACATTTATAACACTACAGTAGTGAGACACTTGTGACCCGTCAATGCGCCTTTCTGATTTTTTTTTTATGACGATGGCAGAGCCACACCGAGCTATACACACTATTGTTCGTGATCAACTGAATGTGATGATAAGTTGTTCCTTTATAGAATGACCTTCCTGATATATATTTTGGTAACAGGAAAGTTATGTACATATTAAAGCCGCGTTTAGCTCCCTCAGCAAAATAAACACTGACCATGTTCACTTTAAACAATTTTTAAAGACCAAGAAAAGGGTTTGTTTGAACGGAGCTCTGGAAGTGCCATCTGGCATATCGAGATCCTGACATAATTATCTCAGAATGACGACATGCTAAAGACAAATAAGTTAAAAAAAAAAACGAGATAAATAAGTTGGATGTCGACATGTCGGCTGGCACTTCTAGAACTCCGTATGTTTTGGGGTGTTTTTTTTCTCGGGAAAAATTAACTAAAAATCACTTTGTATTGCTAAACCATTGCATGTAATAGGCCTGCCAATTATCCAGAAAAGTTAGTTAATAGTATGAAATGCTGTTAGTCGAGAGAGAAAGGAAATTGTTCGTAAAAACTAATATGGCCATTGCAAACAGCGCCCTCTTTGTGTCCAACTAGGCGGTATTTTGAAAACTTCCAACTGAATTAAATCTTCACCATCTTTTACTAATTCCAAACGAACCAGGGAACTTTATCATCGTGATAAATGTATTATAATCGTACTTACTAATACAAAGAATGGTACATGGTTCGGTAATAATGGAGAACACCTTCAAGCAATTTTCGTTTACCTTGACTTTCATTATTATTATTTTTTTGTTCAAGTTCAAGCACTTTTTTTAAAATTTCACATACAGGCCTATTCACTCACAAAAAAAAAACCCAAAGAAAACGCAAAAAAACCCCGAGTACAACACATAGAAAACATATACAGCAACGATTTGGTTCACTTGTTTACAGTGAAAGTCGACTCTGATAAATCTTGATACCATGGAAAGACTGGTCCCCTGTCTTTATCACGTGCTGCATGTGACGTCAGTGGATGGAGTTTTATTTAAATATAATTCCATGCATCCCTAAACCACTTTAGATTAATTTCCTCGGAACAGATTAATATTTCAGGGAGATTCAGAAATGCCTCAGAAATGGTTCAGAAATGCCTCTCTGGCGTATTTCCAAAAATTATGAATAATTCTCTTTTGAAGGCAGTGGACACTACTGGTAATTACTCAAAATAACTAATATCGTAAAACCTTTCTTGGTGACGAGTAATGGGGAGAGGTTGGGGGTATAAAACATTGTGAGAAACGGCTCCCTCTGAAGTGCCATAGTTTTCGAGGAAGAATTTCCACGAGTTTGATTTCGAGACCTCAGATTTAGAACTTGACGTCTCGAAATCATCCATCTAAACGCACACAACTTCGTGTGACAAGGGTGTCTATTTCTTTCATTATTAGCTCGATGACCAATTGAGCTCAAATTTTCACAGGTTTGTTATTTTATGCATAATTATGTTATTGAGATACACTATAACTGTGAAGGCTAGTCTTTGACAATTACCAATAGTGTCCACTGCCTTTAAACGGAACAACCGAAATCGTTTTTATATCTTTGAAACAATCATATAGCTCCAAGATTGGGGACTGTGCGTAAAATCTGCAAGGAGTCTAAATTACTCCTCTAAGTGTCGATTTTGATTAATGGGGCGCCTTCAAAATTTGGGCTAAGGCTCCGGGCGTTTCTTCCTGTGGGAGGCAACGAGCGCCGTAGACTTGCCAAGTCTCTCTTTATCTTTCGACCGCCCTATATACAATATTTGGTATAAAAACATACTTGTTATGAGCAATGGAGAGCTGTTGATATTATAAAACAAGCTACCTCTGCATGTAACGTAGTTTTTGAGGAGTTAACTTTTCACTAAATTTAATAATAATAAAAGATTTCGGGCCTGAAGCCCTTTATTATAGGCATATGAAGGCACAAACATTTTGTGCAACAATAGTGTTTTTTTAATTTAATTTGTCTTGCAACTTTGATGACCAATTGAGTCAAAATTTACACAGATTTGTTATTTCATGCATAGATAGGATATATAGTGAGAATACTGGTCTTTGACAATTACCAAAGGTGTCCAGTGCCTTTAACACTTTTACCAAAGGTGTCCCAGTACTTGTACTATAATAGTTAAAGTCCCCCTGCTATGGGTGACCCCAAGCTTTTCTATAGTCAAATATTTATCCCTAACTTTAGAGAATAAATAACCACATCCGCGAAGCACACACGAAATATCAGCCTCCTCAGAGTTTGGCCCACGGATCCGCCCTCTCCTGTCAAGACACTAAACAGTCGTAGGCTTCTAGACTCTAACTCAAGCCGTGGTTTGCAAACAAATCACGGCCTTTTCATTGGTGATAAACAAACTGCACTAGTCGGCATGGACGACCGACGTTAGCAAAAATTATTCAGTGTTTGTAATAAAGCCATTGTACACTTTCGGAACAGAACAAAATCACAGATTTACAAACATCTTACAGGGTATACAGAAGGTAATGGTGAAAGACTTCTCTTGAAATATTATTCCATGAAATGCTTTACTTTTTTAGAAAACATTAAAACAATTATCAATTCTCGATATCGATAATACGTATTTATTTAAAACACATGTCATGACACGGCGAAACGTGCGGAAACAGGAGTGGGTTTTCCCGTTATTTTTCTCCCGACTCCGATGACTGATTGAGCCTAAAGTTTCACTGGTTGTTTATTTTATATATAAGTTGTGATACACGAAGTGTGGGCCTTTGGACAATACTGTTTACCGAAAGTGTTGTGAACAAATTCAGCATTTTCTGCAAAATTGTCAATGAGTAAAATACCTTCCATGATTGGTTGCTTTGTTTTCAACAAATTCAACTCATTGTTTTGTGCTTACGAACTTGGCTTTGCTTTGCATTTATGGCTTTCCATATAGTTTTCCAACTTCGGGTGGCAAAACATGGCAACTTTAGTGTATTCCAAAAAATGTCTCAGTTTGAAATACCACAACCTGAGCTTTATGGCACAATATTGGACCATTTTTTAACAGTCCTTAAATACTGTGACCTTCAAGAAATTTCCAGAAAAACTCATGGAATTACAATTTGTTTATTCACGAGACTTGACGCATGATGTTCCTCACTGTTGTCTCCTGCATGCGTTATTGGCAGCTATAGACTTGCGGACAAGTCGTTCTGTGCATTACAGGACGGCAGTTGGTTTACGCAGAACGACTTGTTTTCAACTCTATTCGTTTATGACAATAATACTACACAATTTGGGAGGGGGGGGGGGGGTCAGTGTTTGTAGCCAGGGGTGTAACTTGTGCAGTGACTGCCATTCAGACCGTTTCCTTATCCCCTAATCGCTTACAAACCTTGAGTGACGCTGGGGAACAAGTCGGACGTTGAGCCCCCGCTCAGAAACCGCTCATACATGACTTGACATAATATGGTTTCATTCTGAAAAAAATAAAGACGCAAGAATTTATATGCCTATCGCCTATCATCTATGATCTACAAACGAACGGGGTGTACAACAGTCATGAAAAGTTGCGTTTTTATTTTGCATCTCGTCTTGGTTCGTGAACGTGAACGAATTTACTCGAAGACAAGTTTGGACAATGAGACAATGGTTCGATTTCAAGCTGATTTTAAGCACACAAACTAATAGCTAAGCAAAACAAAATGGTGCTTACCAAAATAAGCTTTCCAGCCAAATACCATGTCACATGTAGAAATTTTTTGAGCAAAACATCTTCTGAAATTGGGCCCATGTAGGTGTCTCCTTGCGTGTGTTCTAAAAGGCTAAACAAGATCAACCGCAAATTAAAAAAGGTATCAACCAAGCGACTGTGCCAGTCTAACACTTCAGACCTGTCAAAAACGAGGAAATGCTCATAAATGGTATCACCCGATAGGGAAACGTTGTGTTAGCCTCTTCCCCAAGTCAAACCATCACGTATATATACACTTATATATAAATATGAAAGAAATACAGTAATTGTTCAACAGCAAGGACGACTGTAGCAAAAGAGGGACATTGTGGTTGGTTGGCCACAGGCCAATGCGTTTTTGAGAGTTTGGTTTCGTCCGAGTATCAAATCAAGTTGTTACACACAGCTTTTGTTAAGCAATGTGATGGCACGCGTGTTCGGTTGTACCTTGTTTTTGTTGGCGCTTCTTCTACACGTGCTCGTGATATTGTCGTCTGCTGGTTCTTTAACGCGGGAAGAAAATGATGTTCGATTTATACTTGAGAGTGGAAACAATGACAGTAGTAAGGTGAGTCGTTTCTTGGTATTACTGTGAGGGTCCATTGTGGAAATTGGGGCTTGGAACCCACACACAGACCTTTATCATGCTGCCTCCATCTTGGTCATGTTCCTTGTATCGAATAACAATAATGAATGCTAATAATCATTTTGCAAATAGGAACCAGACTATTTTGTTCTTTCAGCCTCGGTTTGGTTACATTGATATCAATGAGGAAAATTCAAGATGGCTGCACCATGATAAAGGTCCATAGACAGCAAATGCACGAGGCCAATGATTTTAGCGTCGGACCACTAAACTAAAGACTCCAAGTATGGCATGGTCTTGTAGATTTTTTTCTTAATTCAGAGCCTTGGGAATAAACTTTAAGTTTCTGTTTATGAAGGCTTACAGCAATCTTGAAAGTCAGGGGTAGGTAGGGGTGTTCATAGGTTATTTTGAAGGAGAACAACGGGGTTACCATTTGGAGGCTTGCCAAAGAATCGAGAACAGAAATTTGAGAGGTGTTACAGCCTCCAAACTTCTGCTATTCTTTCCCGCCTGCATAACTCACCAATGAACATGGCTATACGTCAACGTACACACAAATTAATGTTGTGCAATGTTTTTTTTTTTTTTTTTTTTTTTAATTATATGGCAGAAAATATATAATATATGTTTATTGTTTTTTTTTGTAAATTTTGTATGTGTTTTTTTTATTTTTTTTTTTACTTTGTATATGTTAACTTTTATTTATTTTTTAATAGCCTATTGTTTTTGGGCTAAAGCAGCTCCATGAAATTGGGCCCACATGTCGGAACTTCAAAAAACGTGTAAAAAAAAAACATTAGAAGTAGCCCACATAAGAGATGTTAAATTTGCATCGGGGATAAAGAATATTAATTTTGGTTTTTACCCATACACCGATGTGTGTTAGCACTGTATTCTCAGTACTCACAGTATAGCCCACAGTTCCACCTGTAATTTTTGGATGTCATGTGGAAATGCCACCAATAATGATACCCCTGCTGAATGAGACCAACTGGGACCTTATGGACCAACTACTGAAACGATATTTCCTGTTTTCGAACGTGAGTTTGTGTTTTTATGTTCGGTTGACTAATTAGCTGTCATCTTTTAAATGAAGTTATTATCGGGTTCGAACAAACCGGTTTTTCAGCTCAATCACCACGGGAGCCACAGGCACAACCATGATATTGCCAAATGAGGGTTCTGTGTTTTATGCTAATATTTAAGTTAAAGGCACTTGACACTATTGGTAATTGTCAAAGACCAGTCTTCTCACTTGGTGTATCTCAACATATGCATAAAATAACAAACCTGTGAAAATTTGAGCCCAATTGGTCGTTGAAGTTGCGCCGGATAATAATGATAGAAAAACACCCTTGTCACACGAAGATGTGAGCTTTCGGATGCTTGACTTCGAGACCTCAAATTCTAAATTTAAGGTCTCGAAATCAAATTTGTGGAAAATTACTTCTTTCTCAAAAACTTTATCACTTCAGAGGGAGCCGTATCTCACGGTGTTTTATACTATCAACCTCTCCCTATTACTCATTACCAAGTAAGGTTTTATGCTAATAATTATTTTGAGTAATAACCAATAGTGTCCACTGCCTTTAAAGGCACTGGACACGTTTGGTTGTTTTCAGAAACAAGTACTCTTACTTTGTGTATCCCAACGATATATATAAATTTGTCATCGAATTTGCAAGAGAATAATGAAAGAACAAGCACATTTGTTGTAAATTTTATAACTTAGTGTGCTTTCAGATGCATATAATAAAAGGCTTCAGCTGAAGTCTTTTTAGTAGTGTTTGAGTGAGAAATTACCCCTTTCTCTAAAACTGCGTTACTTCAGAGGGAGCCGTTTCTCACAACATGTGTTTTACTATCAACAGCTCTCCATTGCTTGTTACCAAGTAATATTGTTCATGCTCACAACTTTGTTGAGTAATGACAAAAATAGTGTCCGGTGCCTTTAAGTATATGAAACGTAGATAGGAACGTAAAATTCGCTAAGAGGCCAGCGTTCGTTTGTAATTTTTTGTAGTGTCAATTAAAGGCAATAATCTTCTCCAGATTTGATTTTGGACTTTATGGGAGAACCCGGCTTTCATGTGACATACATCTGCTGTTCGCATAGGTATAACTATTTACTGTTTATTACTGACAGGGTGCATCCCCTAATTTCACTCTAAATTGACCCGGACTTCAGGTCCCAAGGGGGTCTGCTGGCACGCTATTCTGAGTCAAGCTGACCCGGAAGCTGCTCTATGAAATTGGACTCAGTCAGGGCTCAATTTCATAGAGCTGCTTAACCAAAATCTTTTGCTTAAAGGCAGTGGACACTATTGGTAATTACTCAAAATAATTACTAGCATAAAACCTCACTTGCAACGAGTAATGGGGAGAGGTTGATAGTAAAAAACATTGTGAGAAACGGCTCCCTCTGAAGTGACATTGTTTTACAAAAAGAAGTAATTTTACACGAATTTGGTTTCGAGACCTCACAGGTTTAGAACCTGAGGTCTCGAAATCAACCATCTAAACGCACACAACTTCGTGTGACAAGGGTGTTTTTTTCTTTCATTATTATCTCGCAACTTCGACGACCAATTGAGCTCAAATTTTCACATGTTTGTTATTTTATGCATGTGACACTGAGAAAATGTGACACAGAGAGTTCTTTATCAAGTCTGGAAACAACATTGTGATGAAGATAATGTGTTTTATTTTCCAACAGTGGAAACCGCGCGCAGCCAGCGCTGTACAAAACTATCTCTATAAAAACTGCTCCTTACAGAATGGTGTCTTATGAACAACTGAATTAAGATTATGAAAAAAGACCCACAGGAACCAGTGTACTGCATTCCTGGGCTATGACTAAGCTAATGAATAAACATAAAACAACTATCAATACAAGGAGTATGCAAATGAGACTAGTGCTACTTCAGGTCCCAATAAACAATGACCATGGGGTGCAAAGATTAAGATTAAGATTGGCTGAAGAACAGAAGAACTTTCCCACAGATGCAATATACAATGACTGAACGAAGTAAGTATATATAATATAGTAAAACCATGGAGATCACCTCTTTGTTAAAATCAAAGGAAATTAACCAATTAAGCAGAGAAAACAAAACCATGACAGGTTTCACCTGTCACATGCATAAATGTTGAGATACAACCAAGTGAGAACACTGGTCTTTGACAATTACCATACGTGTACAGTGCCTTTAAGCAAAAACTTTTGCTTAATTTACGTAATCCGTTGAGCACAGCTAGGACACTACAATTATTGGTAATTACTTAAAATGACAGCATGAAAACTTGTAATGATCAATAGTAGGCTGTTGATAGTATAAAACATTGTGAGAAACGGCTCCCTCTGAAGTAACGTATAGTTTTTGAGAAAGAAGTAAGTTCTCACTAAAATATTTGAATTGATTTCGAGACATCAGCTGAGACCTATTTTTCGTCTAATGATAAATTGAGACTATTGACCACTTGTTGATAGACCTACTTTCATGTAGGCCCCTACTCATTTTCCCCCAAACCCATTAATTATTTTTTAAAGGACACTACTGGTAATTACTCAAAATAATTATTGGCATAAAACCTTACTTGGTAACGAGTAATGGGGAGAGGTTGATGGTATAAAACATTAAGAGAAACAGCTCCCTCTGAAGTGACCTAGTTTTGGAGAAAGAAGTAATTTTCCACGAATTTGATTTCGAGACCTCAAGTTTAGAACTTGAGGTCTCGAAATCAAGCACCTGAAAGCACATAACTTCGTGTGACAAGGGTGTTTTTTTCTTTCATAGTTATCTCGCAACTCCGACGACCGATCGAGATCAAATTTTCACAGGCTTGTTATTTTATGCATATGTTGAGATACACCAAGTGAGAAGACTGGTCTTTGACAATTACCAAAAGTGTCCACTGCCTTTAATGATTGTTGATGTCCAAGCCACTCTAGATTATAGCGAAGGGAAAGTAAGCTAAAGCACAACGCCCTCTCAAGGTCACTGCCAAGGGGACTGACTTTTAAAACAGGGACGAAGGAAAAACAACTTTCAATTTTTCTTTTTTTTGAATGTGGGCATTAATCTTGTGTTCTTAACAGTAAGTAAACAAACTTAAAGCCATTGGACACTTTCTGAAAAACAGAACACAAATTAAAAGTTCGCATATTTACAAATAACTTACAGGGTTTACAGAAGGTAATGGTGAAAGACTTCCCTTGAAATATTATTCCATGAAATGCTTTATATTTTGAGAAAACATTGAAACAATTATAAATTCTCGATATCGGGAATAACGGCAATTATACGTGCAAACGTGCAGAAACAAGGGTGTGGTTTCCAGTTATTTTCTCCCGACTCCGATGACCAATTGAGCCTAAATTTCCACAGGTTTGTTATTTTATATATTATAAGTTGTGATACATGAAGTGTGGGCCTTTGGACAATACTGTTTACTGATGTTGTGCGATTGCTTTAAGATGATCTTCACATCATCATAAGGGAACTCGGCAAACTCCCACAAGATAAAGCTGGAAACAGCCAATCTCTCTCATCAAGCTTTGGTTTAACGTCTATGACTATGTGATAGCACAAATCAAGAAATTGTGATTCAGTAACTCGACGATTTGAAATCAGTGGTTAGCTTGGTAGGATTCGAACCTACAACCTTGTGATTCTAAGTCATGCAGTTTTAACCATTGCACCACTCTGGTATTAAAATGAACCTGTTTGCTTGTTATTCAAGACTAGAATGAGCAATGTCTTTCGAGTGGTGTTACGAATTGAAAAACTGCATACTTCCCCCCCCCCCCTCTCCTATCCCTATCCCTACCCCCCCCCCCCCTTTACCCCAAACTCTCTGTCATACATTGAGTGGATGTGTAATTCAGATGCATGTCACTCAATGGGGTCTCGGAAGGTCTTCATTAAAGACACGGAAACGACGACGGGATGCCATGAATCAAGAACCCTGGCACACTGAGCCCCAACAGCTCCTAGGAATTCTTCACTCTTATGGCGTAATCAAAAAACATGAAAACAATTTGGTTTTTTTTGAGAGGGCAGAGAAAACATGCTACACCCGGAGCTCTTTCCCTGTTGAAGCTTTCTTGTAATACCCATTGCATTGGCCGCCATATTTCATGAAACGTGCACGCATATGGCCCGGCCAATGCGTGCACGTGACCAAGAGTCGTGGTCGAGAGTCGTGCTACACGCGTGCACCAAAAGATGGCGGTCAATGACGTCATGTGCCGTCTACAATAACTCTATCAGCATGGACGCAGGGTAGAATAAATTGATATTTAGTGATTTGGCTCTCGACGGATAAGCCCGCGCTTTCAAACTTAAAGTATAATAAATTTATGTTTGTGGTCTTGGTTCATGACGTTATACGTCTCTGTTTGTGGTCTTGGTTCAAGACGTTATACGTCTATATTGCGTGTTTCAGTTTGCTTAACTGTAATAACGCACAGCACTAAATCCAACCAGCTGGTACTATATGCATGCACGCTTAAGGAGCCTTGTGTCGAGGCTAATCCTTGTCAAAAAATTTCGCTTGATTTGCTGTCCCCAGTTGACAAAGCGAAAGGTCATTTTAATTGATAAATCAACAACATCAACCGAGGGGTGAAATGTACCCTTCCATGGTCCGTTTAGTGACACCCTTAACCATCATCTGGGGGAAGTGTTTAATTTTGTTGGAGGATATTCAACTTTCAGTAAGTTTGACCTTCGTTCAGAGAGAAGCTGTCATTATGAAACGTGCATGCCCCTTAAGTTGACACTTGGGGGAAGTCTTCGCTACGAAGGCACAATTTCATGTCTTTATTGGTTTTGGTTATTATGAATATTGATATGATTGTTGCTGTTGCTAATGTTGTTGTTCTTGTTTTTTTTTTTTTTTTTTGTTGTTGTTGTTGTTGTTGTTGTTGTTGTTGTTGTTGTTGTTGTTGTTGTTGTTGTTGTTGTTGTTGTTGTTGTTGTTGTTGTTGTTGTTGTTGTTAAGTTCCTTGTTGTATTGTGTTGTTCTTGTTCTTCTTTGATGTTTATGTTGTGTTGTGGTAATGGCTATATTTTGGTTATGATTATGGTAAGGTTATGCATGGTTATGGTTGTCGTTGAAATTATTGGTATGGTTATAGTTATGGTTATACAACATAGTTTCGGTTATTCTTATGGGTATGGATATGGTTGTTATGGTTATGGTGAGGATCATGGTTATTATTACAGAGGGCCTATAAACTATTGTGTTGTTGTTTACAGATAAAAACATGTGACGGGTCATTGGTCAAATCGCAAAAAAATCTGTTTCATTTATCGATAAAGACACATTCAGCACAAGTTGTAGAATATCACTGTTCCTCAATTGATTGGTTTTAATCCATAATTGCTTTTACTTCATGTTCAGGATCATCCAGGAACATCAGTTCATCATGGACCGCCAAATGCACAGCAGACAATGACAGGCAGATTAACGTTATCACCAGGTTAGTCAACGTGTTTAACGGTTCCATTGTACAAACACATTGATTTTAACTGATTATCTATTATGCATAGTTAACTAACTGCTATGGACTAAACAGTCAACAAAATCTATAGCCACCATGAAGAACTGACAGTGCGTTTTGAAACTGACGTGACCCCGACGACCGTAGGCACAGTTACATTTTTTTTAAGTGTGCATCAAGTTTTCCTAGCCCTCAGGTAAAATAGTCTGAGTTGTTTTTTTACTTCTAAACTCGAGAGTTTAAATTGATGTAAATTACTTACTGAGACTCATTTCATTACTCGGCACTTTGAATAATAAAATAAATGTTGACTTGAGTTAATGAATAGAATTAATCATTTTAACACAATTTTATTTTCGACAGAGGAGTCTCTACGTCACACGGAGACACCGACTTCTAAGTTGCCACAGCAAGTCTTTGTCGTCGACAGGAGGCGACAACGACGTCGCGAAACCTCCAAACTGCAACTTTCTAAACACGACACCAAACCCAGTCTCCAGCAGAAAAACTGCGACGACAAGCAGCAGCGCCAAGCACCGGCCAACCCCACCGTGGTGGCTGGCATCGTAGGAGGCGCGCTGGCGTTCTTCCTGGTCGTTGTCTTGACCATTATCTACTGCTCCTACAAGAACCACGCCCCGTCGGACCTAAGGAAAAGGGTGGCCGAGCTGTACACTTACATCGGGGATGTGGAAGATGTTGTCTGGATGCCGGGAGTTAACCCTGCTGCTGCGGACATTGGGACGTGTGGACATGTTAAATTTGACAGCATCTCGATGCTTGCTAAGTATCCGCGACAAGCGTAACTTTTAGTGGCATTTTTTTGCAACCAATAATAGACTTTTCATCATTTTTGGTACTTTTCATCTCAAAACATGATTTTTGCCACCACTTACTCGAGGTTAGCGGCAGTTCAAAATTAGGATGGCCTGAATGCTACTTGGCAGACGTCACTATTATTATTCTTATGTAAATCTATTATACCAGAATAAATTTCGCCAACAAAAAAAAGTCAAATAGGGGGATTGCACATGACGTAATTGACCACCATAATAATAAGGGGTGCGTTCGTTTAGCTTCCCCGGGTCGACCCCAGTGTGTGGCGTTTTCTTTTTCCAGGACGAACGTGTGCAGATAATTACCCACGTTCGTCCTGTGAAAAAAAAAAACGCCACACACCGGGGTCGAGCCAGGGAAGCTTAACGAACGCACCCTTGATTGAAAGGAGCGCATGCAGGCGGGCACTTTTCCATTGTTTATCAAGTAAGGGCGGAGTCGATGACGTGCAACCCATAGGGTGCGTTCGTTTAGCTTCCCTGGGTCGACCCCGTCGGTGTGTGGCGGTTTTTTCTTCCAGGACAACCGTGGGTAATTATCTGCACACGTTCGTCCTGGGAAAAAACCCGTCACACACCGGGGTCGACCAAGGGAAGCTAAACGAACGCACCCATAGTCAATCTAGCATGACTTACTGGTAATCAAGCCACTTCTCTACTAGTCTTCTTAATTTAAAGTGTGAACTTGGGAGTTATATTTTATTGATATCCTAAACTGGATCATCCACATTATCGTAAAGGGGTATCGGGTCGCAGAGATTTTTGTTGAGGGGCATAAAAACTATATGCACTCGTGTACTTTATTCTTGACATTAATACAACAGTAGGCAGTAGCACATGGTATCAAATTTTATTTGAACCACTCAGTCAATTGCTATTAAACTTTACAGTTTTTAATGTCAAAAATGTATAGCCACTATGGTCCCATGTCTTGTTTTCCAGAATAATAATAATTATTGGCTGTGTTTTAGGTTCTTGCGCAGGCCTACGACAAAAAACAACTTGGAAGACCGCGCGCATTGTCAGCCTATCGGGGGTGGTGCACCACCTCCCAAGAGACTACGTTTCTAATAACGCCGTTATGCAGATGTTCCCTCTAGGAGAATTATTTCAAAAGGGAAAAGAAAGGCCGAATTCCATAGAAAGTCTATTGCGACGTTATGCACGACACCTCCTCATGGAAGGATTATTTCAAATAGCGTTGCAATGCAACGTAGTATCCCCAAAACAGGAATTGGCAGTTTAATAGCAAACCCCTAGCACACTATGCGGTGTAAAAAGAAATGCAGTGAAAAGATTTGCGCCCTCAAGTGTTTTAAAACACATTCGCACAAAAAACAGAAACTTGCAGTAGTGTCGGGTCCGCGTGTGGCGTGGTTGTTGATTGAGTGGGGTTAAAGAAAAGGGGATACATGAACTGTACTCATAGTCCTAGAACTATTTCGGTTTCGTCTCTCCCGTACGGGAGACGATAGCCGGACGAAACCGAAATTGTTCTAGGAGTACGCCAAGTGTAGCTCAATTTGATGCAATACAGTTACCATTTGGACCATCGAATTGAGTTTTTTTTAAACTGTCTCACTCATGCCTGGCATTTGCAGTCTGTCAAAATGACGGCCCCCTCCTCCCAGTCCCACAACCAAAAACAGCAACTCGAAATGCAGCGTGTGACCGGTCTTGCTGCCGCCGTGTTTTACGGCGTCTGCTCCGGTTCGATGTCGTTTATCAACAAGGCCGTTCTTACCACTTACGACTTTGATTTCCCGTGTTTTATCATGTTTTCTCAGATGGTAAGTCTTACTATGAAATGAGTATTTTATTAATTGCTGTTATATTTATTTTGTGGTTTAGCTGTGTATGCTGCCGCACTCTGCTGGGGGAGGGGCCGGGGGGGGGGCAGGTGTCCAGACGGCAGACAAAATAAACATATAAATATTAATGGGACAATAAGGAGAAGTCCTCCAAGGGGGTCAACCAACATTAATTATGTAATGTAAACGTATGTCAGATTTAGCATTAATTTAATTGCTTAAAAGGAAAGTTCACTAACAAAAAATTGCTAAATTATAGTACTTATTAATATTATAGTAGATAGGCAATTTAACTTGCCATTCAAACAAAAGCCAGGCTTTACTAAGTACAGTTATTATTTTGGGGTGATGTTAGTTAGTTGCGATAACATTTAACCCTCCTCTTGGCCTTTTGGAGGAGGTTACGTTTACCGCAACACAAATATTTGATTTTTACCGCAGCACAAATATTTTATTTTTACCTTCAAAGTGTTATTTTTCACAACTTTTATTAACATCCATCTATTGTTTTTCTTTTTTTCAGATTTTCACGGTGACTCTGCTGACCTTTCTAGGAAAGATCAGTCAAGTTTCCCTACCGACCGCCTCCGTTCACAACCTCAAGATTTGTTGTCTTCCGTCATTGTTCTGGCTGCTCCACGCCGTACTTGCCCTACATGCCTTGAGCGGGATGAACATCGCCATGTACACCGTACTAAAAAGATGTGTGCCTCTGATGAATCTGTTGTTTACGCCTTTACTGATGAAGAAAGGAACCCCAAGGCTGGCTGTGGTGGGCTCTGTATTGATGATGACTGCTGGGTGCTTTTTTGCAGGTAAGGGAAGGGGCTGTTACTTCACTTGTAATAATGGATAGCACTAAAAGCGTTATCGATCGCCATATTTGAGATGAAACAATGGAAAAGTGCTTGCGTGTACTCGCTGCACACAACTCTCAGCCAATGATAGCCTTGTATGCCTGCACATTTCATCAAATTTGGCGTCGATGACGCTTAGTGCAATCTATCTATAGAGGCAGCAGTTGCCTCTTTGCCCATATACTTTGCCATGGACATGGTGCCCCTTAAAAAACATTTCCAGCAGAAATTTACATTGCTTTTCTAGAAAATAGATTCTCTACTATACAGTAGTTGTTGCTTTGATGTCTCGAGATAATTTTCATATCAGTATGCAGAACTGTTTCAAGGATCATGGGTTGGTCTACATTTATTTGCTTATAAAACTGATTTGGTTATATGATTTGTTTTCACTATTTATAATGCATGACATCAAAATGTTTACCACTTACCCCCCGCCCCCCCCCCCCTTAAAACTTGTTCTATTCGCACATACTTTTATTTGTAAAATGTGATATTTTATTTTTTTAGGAAACCATTGATATTACAGTATTTTAAGGTTTTTTTAATGTTATTTTTACATAAAATGTTACTTTATCTACTCTATATTATTAGTTTTACAACCAGATGTTGGGCAGCATCTACCTAGCCAATGGATCGATCGCAGTAATTGCTAGGCCTTTAGATACTTTTGTCTCTCCCACCCATCTGGAAGTATTGTAGTGTTTTGTATTGTTGTGTTAATTGGCTGAATATAATAATAATTATAGGCCTAGAGGCATTATGCATTAGGTTGGGTTCTGATTGCAATGTGGATGATTGTAATAGTACCGTACATGTAGTTCTATCAGTGTGTGGTTTAAGGAAACTACAGAAATAGGCTGTCAGTTTTGATACTGTTTCAATTAAGGATTTGAAACTTTGCATGGTGGAAGGGGGCCGAAGTATTTATTTAACAAAGAGAATATCTCTTTCAATATCTCTTTCGTGATTGCAATGTGGATGATTGTAATAGTACCGTACATGTAGTTCTATCAGTGTGTGGTTTAAGGAAACTACAGAAATAGGCTGTCAGTTTTGATACTGTTTCAATTAAGGATTTGAAACTTTGCATGGTGGAAGGGGGCCGAAGTATTTAACAAAGAGAATATCTCTTTCAGTATGCTCTGATCATCTTCAGGGGAAAGTTCTTCAGAAGAAATACTCTGATTGTCTTCCCCTCCAGACGATTGGAGCTTACTGTTCGATGAACTTTACAGAACGACCACTACTCAAAAGAGATTTTTCACATGGTGTTACCACAAACCTCTCTTAGCAATGTCATTTTGTTTGATTGTGATTTTGATTTCACACCCATCATCTAGGAATGGGAGATCTGACCTTTGACCTCCAAGCCTACACCTACGGAATGTTGAGCGTAGTCTCCCAGTCCCTCTACCTAACCCTCGTGCAGAGCATCGGGATGCAGCAAGATGCTTTCTCCCCGGCGGGCATCATGTACCTCAACTGTCTCAACTGCCTTCTGCCGCTTTTTGCCGTCTTGTTCCTATCCTCAGAGATCTCGGGTATCATGGACTTTGAGGACCTGTCCTCCACGAGGTTCCTCGTGATCTTCGCCCTCGTTGTCTCAATGGGGTGCGTTCTAAACTACGCCATCTTCCTATGCACTATCTTGACCTCTGCCCTCACCACGAGTGTCGTGGGGGTCATCAAAAGTGTCGTTGTGGTGGCAGTTGGGATGTTTACATTCGGAGGGGTGCCAGTGACTTTACTGAGCACAATCGGGATCTGTATGAACACGCTGGGTAGCAGCTGGTACACGTACGACAAGTACCAGGCAAGGATTGTAAACAATGGCGAAGTGGACAGTGTATCAACAAGTAAGGATTCTACAGCTCCAGCAACCGGGAATATGAATGGGTTTCACAGCTAGAAAATTGTCGTAAATTATTTTGCTTTTTCAGAAACAAGTTTGTTTGTCACCAAACTATTTATTTATAAGGGATGGTAGGAGGGTGTGGTCACAGGTAGTGATTGGAAAGGGGCTATAATGTGGCTGAAACATAACATACATGTATGACCTCTGACCTGTTTAACAACTCAATTTCATTTAATTTCGCACAAGGTTCACTGCATCATTTGCTAAAATGTTTAATTTTTTTGTATAAATGTCACAAAAATAATTTTTCATTCGTTTGACACTGAAATGTAACAGATTTACAAATGTGATTTTACCAGATTTTTTCTATTTTGACTGAGTTTACTTTTAAACGTGTTTTGTTGTTGTCCAGTCCCGCATATCATAAAAGAATGTCAGCTAAAAACTAGAGGGCAATTTGCCAAATTGAAAATTATCTTGATAGTATTTTGTTTACCCGGGTAGTGTGTCAAGAAGACTTTTATTTGAGAGGGGGTGGTGGGGGGAGCCAGCTTGGCGACTTGTCCACCATTTTTAAGAACGATTAGAACCACACTGTATTCAATAAGGTCACAGAAGTAAACTTTTTCTTTTCGCAAATGAGTTTAAATCAGATTGTTTTGAATGAACACATCTCTACATCTCAAAGTTAGTGTTTATAGTATTTTTAGAGGAATTACCATAGGTATACCCACCCTTTAAAACAACGGACGCTTATTTGAACTTAAAGTATTAAAATTATACAACATTTATTTTAACTTTTTGAAGGATACGCAAAATTTGTATTGGTTTATTTTTATTGGTAGTAATAGTATATTTAACACGTACAGTATTCCTGGTGTATACTTTGACATTAACAATGTTTTAGTTTAAGAAACATTTTCAGTGCTCGAAGGGTTATTATGGAAAGTTAACTTAGAGGGGCCCTATGGTAAAATTCAATTTTGTTCTACATTCATTTTTCCAATAGATAGAGTCCTTTTGGAGAAGACATTGCAAATCTCTAGATTCTTGTGTTAAATAGTGTAAAATTAAGTTGCAATGCAAAGGTTGTGGGTTCGAATCCCCCCTCAGCGATTCGCCGGTGGATTTTTTTTTCTCCACAGAACTCGGGGAGAGTACACAGAGCTAATGCACATCGGTGTAAGAGTAACAAATAACATTCTTTATCTCCAATTTGCAAAATCTATTGAGACAGTTTATTTATACTCATTTGAGCGAACGTTTGAAACCTGATGTAACTTGAAATGTAACTGTGTCTTGTGGACATTTAGATGTGATGGATTGTATAATTTGGGACGTTGACTTTTGCACTTGGAGGGTATCACATGCATGTACATTGGCAATATTGGTATCACTTTAAAGCCATTAGTCCCTTTCGGTAAACAGTGTTGTCCAAGGCCAACACTTTGTGTACCACAACTTCTATATCAAATAACAAACCTGTGAAAGTTTAGGCTCAATCGGTCATCGAAGTCGGGAGAAAACAACGGAAAAACCCACCCTTGTTTCGCCGTGTCACGACATGTGTTTAACATAAATCCGTAATTCTCGTTAACGAGAATTTATATTGTTTTGCTGTTTTCTCAAAAAGTAAAGCATTTCATGGAATAATATTTCAAGAGAAGTCTTCCACCATTGCCTTCTGTAAACCCTGTTATTTATAAATCTGTGAACTTTGATTTTTTTTTCTGAACCGAAAGGGTCCAATGGCAACCGAGTGTATCTACTGAAAATTGAATTTTTTGAGCCCCTCTTATTTTTTTTTTTTTTAGTAATGATCGTAAATATTGTAGTTTGATCTTTTCATCTTGTTTTAAAAAAAGGTGTTAGGATTTTTATTTTCCATTATATGACTGTAGTTTATTAATGACATTGAAGAGTACTTATTGTTGGTAAGGCATCTTCGCAAAAGCTATTCAAGGATAAAATGCAGGAACGTTTATAAAAGTTTATTTTGATCAAAAAGTTCCTGGCTACTTAATACATGTATGGTGTTACAATCGTTGCTTGAATTCATTTGTTGTTGTTATATATTTATGATATTTATCTTGATAACTTTCTTGATAAAATATTGTTTTATTTTTCTACTATAAACATTATGCATCAGGGACATTGAATTTTGCAAATAAAATATTAGAATCAACATGAGATGTTGTTTCCTCATCACAGTACTTTATATTTGGCTCCTTGATCTGCTTCTTTTTTGTCATTTTTTGTTCTTCATTTCATTGCTTTAAAGAAAAGGGGCAAAAGGATTCCTTGTTTTTTCAAAACATTTGATTGTTTCAATCCTATTATTAAATGTGTATGTATATAATCAAAGTAGGTTGTAAAAATTTCATTTGTTTTTTTTCTAAGGAAGTGGTCAAGTGGTTAGACAGCAGGACTTGCAATCACAAGGTTGTGGGTTCGAATCCCCCAGGTAACTGCTGATTTCACAATGACTATAATAAACATTGTCGTCTTGTTACTTAATCAAAATTTCTTTTGTGTTATTCATAATCATAGACGTTAAACCAATGTTTGTATGAGAGAGATTGGTTGTTGCCAGCTTGGTGTTTATATCTCACTGTGTGAGTTTGCCGAATTCCCTCGATGGGAAGATTGTTCAAACAATCAAACAAACCTATAACCTAACTGGATCTTTTAAAACTAGGCGGTACACTTACTCTTTGCATCTATGTTTAGTGACGTCCTTTTACAATGGTTTTGTGTCTTAAAAGTCTTGTATATCGTGAGATATACCGTAGGGCAGTTAGACTATAGGTCTTCCTTATCCTAAAATAAAAGGTCTTCCTTATCCTTAAAAAAAAAAAAGGTCGCATTTACAGTTGGGTGTCAAGCGTCATGACCAGCAGGTTCAGCTGGGTTCAAGAAACTCAATGCTTGGGTAAAGGTTTCCACTTTAAAGCCATTGGACACTTCCAGTAACGGTAATGTCCAAGGCCCACTCATCATGTGTCACAACTTCTATATAAAATAGCAAACCTGTGAAAATTTAGGCTCAATTTTATGTGTTTAAAATAAATCCGTAATTCTCGATATCGAGAATTGATATTGTTTTAATGTTTTCTCAAAAAGTAAAGCATTTCATGGAATAATATTTCAAGAGAAGTCTTTCACCATTACCTTCTGTAAACCCTGTAGGTTATTTGTAAATCTTTGAACTTTTAATTTTTTTGTCTGTACCGAAAGTGTCCAACATTTCATGTAAACTAAAGCAACCTATTAAAATTAAAAAACAAACTGCATACATCTAGCTAAAGAAATATGTTTTTATTTATTGAGTAACATTAGCCACCGTGTGCAAAGTTAAACACTTGAAATTAAGCCCAGTGCCCAATCTTATAAAGCTTCTTAGCAGAATTTATTGCTTTAACGATTTCCTGCTAAGCAAAAATGAGTAGGGTACCAGTAGCAAATGGTACATGTGAAATGACAATGGTAATTACTCTGCTAACCATAATTTGGTTGTGCTTAGATACTTTTTGTGCCTGAGCAGCTTCATGAAATTTGGCCCACGGGACCAAATTCGATAGAGCTGCTTAAGCAGAAAATACTGCTTAAAAATCCCTGCTCAGCAATAATGAGAAGGAAACCAGTCACAAATGGACCATAGACCTTTTCGCAAATACTTGGGCGCGCGCGTAAAGCTTGGAATTAGGTGCATTGTGGTCTAGCTGGTAGCAAAATTTGATTATATCTATCCCACAATGCACCTCATTCAACAGTCTGCGCTTGCGCATTGGTATTTGCGATAAGGTCTATGTGAAATGGTAATTTGGCTGGTAACTTTACTCTGCTCAGCATACTTTGATTGTGCTTACTGCTTAGCTCTATGAAATTGGGCCAATGTGTATAATGCACTTCTACAACAATTATCAACACCATAGGCTTAGTAAAAAATATATATAAAAAAAAAACACAAAAAAAAGAGTTCACTCTTTTTCAAATAATTTTCTTCCAAAGTTATAAAGAATTTACTTCAAGACATAGAAAAGAAATATAACTAAACAAAATTTTGAAGCTTACTAATTTTACTTGCTCTTTCTAAAAGTATTAATTGCAGAATTTGAAAGCATTTGAACAACACCATGTATAAACTGTATTGAATATGACGTCATCGTTCAAGTATCTGCCCTACAAGATGGTATCTGCAAGCGTGTGCGTGTGTGTAAGTGCATGCTTGTGCCGTAGAAATCAAACCGGGAACATTGCATGCTGCGTGTTTCTTTGATGTACGCGTTTAGACGCGCATACGCTTTGACCTACAAGATGGCGACTTTCATAGCAGCATAAATGGGTTATTCAATACGGTCTATAGATAGTGAAATGTAACGTTAAATACAAACAAAAATATGTACACAGGCAATTTTCTAAGCACTCATAAACTTGATTTTGTTGTTTACAAGGACAACTCAAATTGTTGAACACTAATCACAAGACCAAAATGGCTAATATTGTAACGTTTTCGACTCAATTTTCTAAGTGGAAATGTCTGGAAGAACAATACATAACAGATATTTGCAACAGCAATTCGATACCCCGCCATGCAATGCCTAAAGTTCCACTACATTTTATCCTTTTACATCACACCTTTGAAAACAAAAACCACAATATGGCAACTTCTTACAATGTAATTTCATTTTATAATGCTTTTCCTGCTCTACCATATTCCAACAGAGCTTCATCAGTCAATAAGTACAACTTGATCATTAAGTACATCATTTACTGCTGCTTTTTACAAAAGAAAACTTAACCCCAAGCTCCCAGTTGTTGTTAAGTGGTAATTGATTTATTGCTTAGCGTCATGTCTGAAAACACTTTGAATTACCTAAATGTTCTGCGTGCAAAATGTTAAGAAATTAACCTTTTCACCAATAAACAGAACCCAATTTCAAACTGCTGCTTTTTAAAAAAACAAGTAGCTTAGCACTAAACAATTTTGCTAACCAGATTAAAGGTTACAAGCCAAAACACAAACTCATGTCTGCTTGCTTTTGCTCAGCAGAAAAGAACTTGTTAAGCAGCTCAAATTGTCTATCCACCTTGCTTCATATAAAAGAGTATCTGTTTCTGTTTAAAGGCACTGGACACTATTGGTAAATACTCAAAATAGTTGTTAGCATAAAACTTACTTGGTAACGAGTAATGGAGAGCTGTTGATAGTATAAAACATTGTGAGAAACTACTCCCTCTGAAATAACAAAGTAAATTACCACAGGTGTCCAGTGCCTTTCAGATTTTATTTTTTATGCGACAAACAAGAGGAAAGCTTATTTGAATGTTTAGAATTTGTACTCCTTGCTCTTTTGGAGTGACGGCATTACGTCACTGAGGTTCTGGTCTAGTTTCTGATACCCGTCGTCGTTGCGTCTCCGGCGTTCGCTGGCATTTCTTCCCTCGATGATGACAGCAATGATCTGGAAGGAAAAGAGTCATGAATAATGCATCAGTTTCTCATGAATAACTCATGCTGGTCATGAAAGATGGCAGGTAAACTGGTGTTAAAGGCAAAGTATACCTTTGGTTTTAACCATTCGATAGTTTTAATCCTACATAAAAGTATATAAACCCTACAATAAGAGTAAACTGTGAAAATTAGATGGTAGCATTTTTATATATCGGCGAAAAATTTGAAGCGATCATGTTCACACAGGAAGAGTCGTCCATAATTGGAGTATACACAATCTGAGAAACGTGTCGGACAGTAACATTTTTCAGATCAAAATTTGGGGAGATATAACCGCATTACTTCAAAGTGAAATGTTTCTACAAAATGCCTTACTCTATCGAAAGCTGCTGTGCTTCTAACCAATAAGTTTTTATTTCCATTTTTTGAAGAGTGATAATTTACCGAACTGTGTACCTTCCCTGACATTGGTAGTTGTCAAAGACTAGTATGCTATTCTCACATGGTTGATCCCACTTGGTCTCACTTGGTGTCATCGAATTTGCAGATGCATAACAAAAGGCTTCAGCTGAAGTCTTATTATTTGAGTGAGAAATTACCTCTTTCTCAAAAACTACATCATTTCAGAGAGAGCCATTTCTAACAATGTTTTATACTCGCAACAGCTCTCCATTGCTCGTACCCAAGTAAGTTTTTATGACAACAATTATTTTGAGTAATTACCAATAGTGTCAAGTGCCTTTAAAAAAGAGGAAATTCTGGAGGATAATAAAAAAAATATAAAAAAATAAGGTGAACCAACCCTCTGTTTGTTGTGATACATGATGTATGTTGCCATGATGATGATGATGGCAATCAGAGAGTACGCCATAAAATGACTGCTCGATTCTTCTTTATCGAGATCCATAGAGCTGATCTCGGGCATCTTAAAAAACGTCTTCTCCTTCTCCAGGTTCTCCACGTAACCATCACTGTTTCGACCATCTAATTCTTCCTCTTTTATGTCAGTCTGCTTATTTGAGTCAAACATCTGGAAAAAAAAAAAAACAAATTAGTAAATAATAACAATAATAATACTAGGTTCTGGTTATCACACCTCTAAGGGTGTATCAAGGCCCTCAGTATTTTGTCCTGCAAGGTATGTGGAGCTACGTTTTGAAGTATGAGACCTTTTCCTTAACAGGACCATGTAACGGTTTACAGGGTGCTGTGGCACAATTTGCAGCCGGTCAGACCAGGAATCACTGGGGTGGTAAACCCCTTCTCTTTGTGATATAAGTACACTGGGTTCCTTTACGTGCATTACACCACATATTTTGTGAAACTTCATAAACAATATCAACCTCTAACCTTACAGGAACCCACCTATACACCTGGGTGAAGAGATGCAATTATAGTAAAGTAGCTTGCTCGATGAAACAAGTGTTACGACCGGGACCTGAACCCACACCCAGATGACTCAACTACCAGACCTTGAAATGGATGCTCATCACCACTCGGCCATGACACCCTACAAACTACTTAATCATCCTCTTGGGATGTCGTGGCTGAGCGGTTAAGAGCGCCGGATTCAAGCTTTAGTGTCTGACCAGCAGAGTGTGGGTTTTTAAATCCCAGTTGTGACAGTTGTGTCCCAGAGAAGGACACTTAACCACAAGCTTCTCTCTACCCAGGGGGTAAATGAGGACCTGTGAGGTCAGAGATAGTTCTTGTGATTGACTTTTTATAGCTGAGTAGCGCATTTGTTGCACAAGGCTGTATTCTCTCCGCAGGGAGCTGGCTGAGATGGTTTAAGAAATGATTTAGGGCAAGGGCACCAAGGCATTTTCTCTTTGGGAAGGGGCACCCTATGAGGAAACTGTAAATTTCTACTGGAGCATTTTAAGGGCACCAAGGCAATGGCAAGGGGCAAAGGAGGCAATCGCGTCCGTTGCCTCCCTGAAGTGTCAGGCCTGCCAGGGGTAATAATGTTAGGCGCTTTGGGACGCCCTCTGGGTGTGAAAAGCGCTATATAAAAACTAACCATTATTATTATTATTAGCCTAACCTGTTTGAACGAGTCTTGTCCACCATCAGGTTCACTGCTGTACTCTGACTCTTCCTCATCGCTGAATTCCTCAGGTCCCTTCCAGTTGCTTTTCCCATCTTCCGTTGAAGTTGTTGTATCATCTTGGTAGTCTGGGTAGAGACCTACTTGTGGTTGATCAACTACTTGTGGTTGATCTCCTACTTGTGGTTGATCTCCTATTTGTGGTTGATCTCCTACTTGTGGTTGATCTCCTACTTGTGGTTGATCTCCTTCTTGTGGTTGATAACCTACTTGTGGTTGATAACCTACTTGTGGTTGATCTCCTTCTTGTGGTTGATAACCTACTTGTGGTTGATAACCTACTTGTGGTTGATCTCCTTCTTGTGGTTGATAACCTGCTTGTGGTTGATCTCCCTCTTGTGGTTGCTCTCCTACTTGTGGCTGATCTCCCTCTTGTGGTTGCTCTCCTACTTGTGGCTGATCTCTGACTTGTGGTTGCTCTCCTACTTGTGGTTGATCTCCTTCTTGTGGTTGATAACCTACTTGTGGTTGATAACCTACTTGTGGTTGACTTCCTACTTGTGGTTGATAACCTACTTGTGGTTGACCTCCTTCTTGTGGTTGATCTCCTTCTTGTGGTTGATAACCTACTTGTGGTTGATAACCTACTTGTGGTTGCTCTCCTACTTGTGGTTGATCTCCTTCTTGTGGTTGATAACCTGCTTGTGGTTGATCTCCCTCTTGTGGTTGCTCTCCTACTTGTGGCTGATCTCCCTCTTGTGGTTGCTCTCCTACTTGTGGTTGATCTCCTTCTTGTGGTTGATCTCCTTCTTGTGGTTGATAACCTACTTGTGGTTGATAACCTACTTGTGGTTGATCTCCTGCTTGTGGTTGATAACCTGCTTGTGGTTGCTCTCCTATGTCTGGTTGATCTCCTTCTTGTGGTTGATCTACTACTCCTGGTTGATCTCCTACTTGTGGTTGATCTCCTACGTCTGGTTGATCTCCTTCTTGTGGTTGATCTCCTACTTGTGGTTGATCCACTACTTTTGGTTGATCTCCTAGTTGTGGTTGATCCACTACTTTTGGTTGATCTCCTACTTGTGGTTGATCTCCTACTTGTGGTTGATCAACTACGTCTGGTTGATCTCCTTCTTGTGGTTGACCTCCTACTTGTGGTTGATCTCCTACTTGTGGTTGATCTCCTACTTGTGGTTGATCTCCTACTTGTGGTTGATCAACTACGTCTGGTTGATCTCCTTCTTGTGGTTGATCTCCTACTTGTGGTTGATCTCCTACTTGTGGTTGATCTCCTACTTGTGGTTGATCCACTACTTTTGGTTGATCTCCTACGTCTGGTTGATCCACTACTGCTGGTTGAGTTACTACTTGTGGTTGATCATCTATGAAAAAAAAAGGGGAGGGGTAACAAATGTTAAAAAGTCAACGAAAAGAAAATGGTGTCCTTTTATATAATTTTCTTTTTAATTGCAGAATTTAATTTTTAACACCCAATTGCGATCCTTGTTGGCAGAAATGAGTCTAATCACTTAGTCCATAAAGTTAGGGATAGGATAAATCTAAAGAACAATATCAGTTAAGTGTCTTGCTCAGGAACAAAAGTGCCGCGACTGAGTTTCGAACCCACTTTGACTCAGCCACCACAACTTAAATTGTGTATGATACGTCGACCACGACACGCTGAAAAGTCCATTCATGAATCTTTTTTTTTAATACCTTAAATACCCCATGGTATGAATCCCTACTCACACTGTGAATGAAGATGTATGTAATATAATTTACCTGTAGAAGTTTCACCTTCATTAGCCGAAAAGTTTTAAGAAAAAAGTGAAAATCACAGAACAATATTTTCAGGAGAGTCGCCTAACCCCATTGTACATGTATGCAAAAAGTAATAGTTTTTTGTCTCACTGAGACAAAAGTTACTTTTGTGAAATTGTTTTAATCATTTCTCAAATACTACAGCACCTCAGCAAGTAATAATTCAAGGGAAGCTTTTTACCATCATTATCTTTAAATCGTGTTGAGTTTAATGTAAATCTGTAGACATTTGTGTTTTGTATCGTACAAAAAAAAGTACCACCACCCCTAAAACTAGTTGCGATAACGTAACCCTCCTCGCCGTCGGGACGAGGGTTACGTTATCGCAACTACCTTTTAACTAACCCTTATTAGGCTGGTACGCATGTGTGTACGTCATCAGTAGGAAATCAAGTCCCTGGCACATCACAAGATTCATTTGACTAAAGCCACAAAACAGGCTGCAAACGGAACCTTCTGACGGTTGTCCGGCTAGGAAATACAGAGTGGTAAGGGTGCTCTCTTGGCCTATCAGTTCATAACCTTCGACTTGAGAGTAGGTCTTGGCTGTCTGGTAGATCATGTTGAAATCGGCACATACGCGTTCCTTGGTTGATCGTTCCTGGGAGAATACATTGTAATACTTAAGAGACTCTGCTTGTGGGTCTCCCTCTTTGCTGCAGGCGTTAAGTGCCAACAGCTTGAACAACTTGCAAACTGATTTATCAATGGGCAAATTATTGATTGGGCTGCAAACACTGTCAAATGGAGATTTGCTTGTGGAATCCGAGGGCAGGTAGAACACCGGTGAAGGAATTCCACATTGCTCAAGTTTAAATACATCTTTCCCATCGATCACAGGTAAAGCTTCCGTGACGTCAAGCTGCGGCGTACTCAACAGCAAGAATGATGTGCCAATTATTATGTGGCAAATGTTCATAATACTTCTTGGTCCTTTGCTGATCATGATGAATAATGATGCGAATACACAATGATGAAGATGCTGGACTGGTAGTTTGTCCAATTTTCAGTCGGCCTGAACAAGTCCTTGCGAGACTTCTTATTTACTTGATTTTTTATAGTTCCTTTTGACAGTCTGAATTACTGCTTACTGTAATGAAGGCAAGACAAGTTGAAGGGGTAGCAATACACAACAACAAAATCACATTCCTACTAATTTAATACATGTACATCCATCATGATCCATCCAAAGATCAAGGACAAATCTTGTTTTTAGTCCAACTCTAAAATTTATTTAAAAAGTTGAGTAGCTGGGAGAGTTCCGCGGCCTACCACAACCACACTACATACACAACACACTCTTTGATGATGTCACTGTCTGATGACCACACTGCTCACAGGTGACTCTCGCAACAGAAATCCCCTTAAACTGTTTCAAATACTACGATCATGCCAGCAAAAACTGCATCGATTTGGAAGAAGTGTGTCTTGCTTACGTGGAACATTGCATGCATCATTGATAAACAACAACCAAACCCGTTTGTGTGCACACACACAGCAGCTAAGAGAATAGTGCCACTATTAGTGGCCTTGATTCAAGACACTAAGTAAAGAGTACCAATTCTGGTCCAAACAGTGTCAAACCAAAACTCATTGAATATTGTAAATACGCTTTGAATAAAGGCTATAATAAGCAAACGCACTTTCGTTTGGGCGGCCTCTAGCGTCAGAAACAATCCAGGCCGGAAATTGTGTTTGGGGACATGTGACTGCTCATGTGACTTTTTCGGGTGTTCGGCAAGTCCATGAATGAACAACAATAAATCTTGTTCGTTGTTGTTTCTCCAGCTTAACAAGAGTTAAGCTCAAGAAGAGTGACAGTAACACTCATCATGATGTTTCGGATGCTTCTCTTCATCACTTTGTCTTTCATTGCAGTTATATCTGTAGATTTTGCACAAGCAACATGCGGTTACAAGGTAACAAAACAATAGCAGTACAAAACTACAGCACTACCTACACAAATGACTATATATAATATACTATTCTTACATAACACTACAGACTACACTCTACAGGATTACAGTACAACTACTATTACTAAACTACAACAAGCACTAGCACTCTAGCAGTATAGAGAAGAATAGCTGATAGTTTCGAGATTTAGAAGTATAAATATATTTCTAACTTTATTAGAATTAGATTTGTACGGAGCCCCTAGTAAAGGGACATTTTGAAGAATTTGTTTTCTTCTTCTAAATTATCTCGAGCGCATGACATATTATCTTGTGCACATGACATAATTCACGATTTCTAAAAGTCACAACATAATATCTCAGGCGCACGACATAATTCACGATTTCTAAAAGTAGTTGCGATAACGTAACCCTCCTCCCCCTGAAGGCCCGGCGCCAGGCCGCAGGGTTACAAGATTCTTTTGATCGGCAAATGACAATCTGGTCCAACACATATAATTTTGATAGTTCCGATAACGTAACCGTCGACAGGAGGGTTACGTTATCGCAACTATAATTTCGACAGCTAGTCACCAGATTTGCCCCATTTTTACCACTTTCAAAAATCATGACTCAAATTCTAAAGGCACGGAACTTACTCCTCAATATCTATATAGTTGCAATAGCATAACGTAACCCTCCTCCCGACGGCCGCACAGGCCAGAGGGTTACACAGCTTCCACAATGTGTGCAGGGCGAAATAGTTAAAAACATACAATATCGACAGCTAGTCAGCAGATTTGCTCTATTTTTACAACTTTTTAAAATCATGACACAAATTCTAGGAACACGAACGTGATCCTCAATGTCTATAGCCCACCTTGTTGAGCTGTTAATGGCTCCGCTTTTAACATCGGTCTCATCACTGCCAGTGATGAGACGGATGTTAAAAGCGGAGCCATTAACAGCTCAACAAGGTGGGCTACAATGGCTAATGAATCCTACCATATCACTTAAAACACTATTGAGGAAATAGTTTGAAGAAAAGGGACAAAAACTTACCAGATCCCCGAGCGAAAGAGTAAAAAATTACCCAGGTTGAAAGTTTGAATCTTTTTTGGTTGGACTAAACCATTCTGTAATTGGGGGGGGGGGGGGTTACAAGGCAGGGTCCTAGAGTGCATGATGGAAGGCGAGACATTGTTCATATAGTTTGTAAAAATAATATTAAACATTTGATTGTAGAGCTGTCCAGCCACTGTGCCCGGCATGCTGAATGTTCATCTTGTTCCTCACACCCACGATGACGTCGGATGGCTCAAGACCGTTGACCAGTATTATTATGGAGGTATGTAGAAAATGTCTCACTAAATCATGGTTTAAAGTGATGTTTTCTTGTCTACCATGAACGGAAGCAATCATACTTAAACATGCCTTGAACTCGTTCTTGAAGGGTCAAAGCAAGTTCCCTCTGATAAAGGTGCACTTCTATGAGGAAAATGTAAACTTGTCTGGAAACCTTGCACAGGGCACCACAGCAATGGGATACTTTTGAGACGCTGGTGGCAGCAGACATAATGGTCCCCTAAGGTGAACATAGACCTCTTCGCAAAAACCATTGCGCAAGCGCAGACTGTTGAATGAGGTGCATTGTGGGATAGATATGGATCAAATTTGATCACCAGCTAGACCACAATGCACCTAATTCCAAGCTTTACGCGCGCACCCCAGTATTTGCGAAAAGGTCTATGCACAGTACTGCTCCCACAGGTCTGAGCATGTGCACTACTGGCGAGAACTGTAAAAAAAGGACAGTCCAAATGTTTCCCCCTTGTGTGGGTTAATTCAATGTCATGGCCAGGGATTTGAAGCAGCCGCCTTAGTCACCTTGAGTCTGTTGCACAAGATCACCAGGGCCCAATATCATAGAGCTGCTTAGCACAAAAAGTAGCTAAGCACAACAAAATTATGCTTACCAGAATAAGGTTACCAGCCAAATTGCAATCTTTGATTGTTATCCTGCTAATTTTTGCTTTGCAGAAAATTGTTTAGCAATATTTTCTTTTATAAGCAGCTCTTTGAAATTGGGCCCTAGCCACGATACACCTGTAATCTGCTTGTACTCGGACCCATCTTTTAGGGGGTACTTATTTATTGATTTTGTTAATTATTTACAGACCGGAATGACATCCAACATGCAGGGGTTCAATACATTCTTGACACAGTCGTGTCCGAGTTGTTGAAGGACCCAGCCAAACGTTTCATCTATGTTGAAATTGCTTTCTTCGAGCGATGGTGGAACGAGCAAACGGACAAGATGAAGGGCCTTGTCAAACAACTTGTTAATGAAGGTAAGTAGGATTTGAAACTTGGTGGAAGCCATAAGAGGTTTTCGGAACACCACATGAGTATCTCTTTTTGAGTAGTATTGGTTCTGAGAAAGAGCTGGTGATTAAAGAGTCATTGACAACGGGTGCTTCACAATCCAGCTCCTCAGCTGCGATTAAGGATCATGAGTATATATTTGGTTTGCGGTAACACCATGTGTGTATATCTACTTGCCAGGTAGAGTTGTTCTTAGGGAACTGTCTTGCTTTATTCTACTGCCGTGGAGTAGAAAATCGGAGGTTCGGGAGACTTCTCAAGTCTGAAAAGAACTGTCCTGCTTTATAACTATTACCAGGCCTCAAATCCAATATAAGGATCATGAGCTTCCCAAAGTATTATAATTATTATTATTATAGCCAAATCTCTACAGAACGACCCAAAGAGCAAAAGTTTTTTGTCAATGCCAATGAAATATTTCACCATCGCTGTACTTTTCAGGGAGATTGGAGTTTGTCAACGGGGGATGGTGCATGAATGATGAAGCTGCGACCCACTACAACGCCATCATTGATCAGATGACCATTGGCTTACGATTCCTCAAGGAGACGTTTGGAGACTGCGCAAAGCCACGGACAGCGTGGCAGATTGACCCCTTCGGACACTCGAGGGAGTATGCCTCTCTCGTGGCCCAGGTAAAAACAGAACTTTAGACAGTGCTCTTCAATTAAAGGCACTGGACATGTTTGGTAATTATCAAAGGCCAGTATTCTCACTTAGTGTATCCCAACATGCATAAAATAACAGACCTGGGAAAATTTGGGCTCAATCGAAGTTGCAAGAAACTAATGAAAGAAAAAACTCCTGTGATGGTTTTTGTGATTGATTTAGCTTAGTGCGCTGAATATTTGGCAGCACAGGCTGTATACTCCCTAGGGAGCTGAGATGGTTTAAGGAATGAATGAAATGGCCCAGTGGCCAGGGGTACAAATGTTGGAAGTGCTTTGAGACGCCCTTTGGGTGTATAAAGCGCTATATACAAAACATGATTATTATGACTATTGTTAGAATGTGCGCTTTATAAATCCATTTATTATTTTTATTATAATTATAATTATTTTCTTGGACACACAGATGGGATTTGACAGTCTGTACTTTGCTCGACTGGACTACGTCGATAAGGCAACGAGAATTGCAAAGGACAGGATGGAGCAAGTGTGGCATACATCGCAGAGTCTTGGCAGTACCTCGGACCTGTTCTTCGGGGCATTATTTGCTCACTATGGCCCGCCCAAAGGCTTCTGCTTCGATACCTCCTGCAATGACCCTCCCATCATGGTACGACACCCAAAATTAGTAAATCTCGCCTTGCTTGGCCTGCAGTTTTAGTCAATGAGATACCGGCTTTTTTCAGGACTCTTCCCAAACCTTAAAACCAATCTGTCAAAAGTGGCTGTAATATTAATTTTGAATTCTCTGTTAATATTTACAGGATGATCCCAATATGTTTGACTACAATGTAGATGAGAGAGTTGCTCTGTTTGTAAAACTTGCCAAAGAACAGGTAAGGGGTCTTGTCAAAAAATCAATTCAATTCAATTCACATTCACAAATACAATTATATGCAAACCTGTGGACCTTTTTTATTCTGACCTATGTTTTGCAACATCCTTTAATTAAAATTTGGCAATGTATTGTTTCATTTCATTTTATTTCATTCATTCTGTTTTTGATGCCAAGGACTCTCAGAAAAGTTACCTTAATCACTGTGAATGTATTGTTTTACCCAATAACCCTAACCCTAACCCAAGACAAGTAGGGAGGTTTGAGTTTTGGCGGTGGGAGGAAAACCCCAGAGAATTATTCCAGGGAGAACCCTCGCAGTCAAGTAGGGACTTAAATAAAACCCAATCCACATAGTGGCACTAGTGTGATTAGAGCCGGTGTTCTAAAGGTGGTAAGCCAGGAAATATACCACTACGTCAACCACCCAATGGCAATTCATTTTGGGATAGCTACTTTTAACAGAAATATTTTCTGCTCTTTTTCAGAACGCTACGTACAGAACAAACCACATTATGTTCACCATGGGGTCGGACTTCCAGTACAGCAATGCACACATGTGGTACAAGAATTTGGACAAACTTATCAAATACGTCAATGCCAAGGTGAGGAACCAAAACTGAGTGGGGAAACAGTTCTTTTTTAATCAGCTATTGCTTAAGCACTCATTGTTTCAGGCTAGGACCCAATAATGGAGCTGCTTAAGCAGAAAATACGGCTTAATTCCTGCTAAGTAAAAATCATAATGATAAAGTTTTGACAATATATGTTTGAGATTTGGGCTCATAAATTGCTAGCCTGGTGGGCCACTTTTTTAAAAGAAGTGCAAGGCCTGGCTAGGGCCTTCACTAAAAAGAAATCACTAAAAAGTCAATTTGAAGCCTGAATGATGTAGATATTTACTAAATCACTGTGCAACTGCAACTCAAACTTTGCTTGTTAAAGGGAAGGTACACGTTTGGTAATTACTCAAAACAAATATTAACTTAAAAACTGACTTGGTAACGAGCAGTGGAGAGCTGTTGATAATATAAAACATTGTGGGAAACAACTCCCTCTGAAGTAATGTAGTTTTTGAGAAAGAGGAAATTTCTCACTAAAATAATAAAATACTTCTAGCTAGAAGTCTTTTATTCCTATCTGAAAGCACACAAATTCGTCCAACAAGGGTGTTTTTTCTTTCATCATTTTCTCGCAATTTCGATGACCGATTGAGCCCAAGTTTTCACAGGTTTGATATTTTATGCATATGATGGGATACACCAAGTCTGGTCTTTGACAATTACCAAACGTGTACCTTCCCTTTAAGGTCAAAGAGACTTTAATAATAAAAAAAATATTATTTTTTGTTGTTCTGATGCACGCAGCAAAACGAAACAGGTGTGCATGCTTTGTACTCGACCCCATCATGCTACACAAAAAACGTCAATCAAGTCGCCAAGAACTGGACCACAAAAAGTGACGACTTCTTCCCCTATGCTGATCACCCGCATGCTTTCTGGACTGGGTACTTCGTCAGTCGGTCAGCACTCAAGGGTTACGTCCGAGAAACCAACACCCTTCTTCAGGTACCATGACAATTTTCATACAAGAATGTTTGAACTGAGAGCATTCTTACCCTGATGCAGTTATTTTCTGAGTTCCGAATCTCTTGTTTATATTTCCGATGTGAAAAGGAGCCACAGACAACAAATATTTCTGTCAAAAGTATCACTGCTTATATCGATTAATTGACAATAGTTGTACAATTATGATCACTGCCCACAAAGATGCCCAAGTATGACGCCAAGTGGGAACAATCTTTTTGTGTTGATAGTCTAATCCCTTGGCAGAGCCAAAGAATGACAATGTTTTATTTGAAATTGTTGAATATGCCATGCAAAATGAATGCCTAAACTGGAACTAGGACAAGATTTGTGATTTTTTTCCCTGAGGAGTTAAAATATTTATCCACAGTTCTGAAACCAAAAACTTACTGCACAGTTTTTAGACAATTTCTGTTTTACTTTCAGATTTGTAAACAGTTAGAAGTTTGGGGATCAGTGCTTCCTGGTTTAAAACTCCAAACAAACTCAGATTATCTAAGTAAGTACAATGGACCCTTCCCATGAAATATGCTAATTACATTCACGCATGCGTACAGACCCTGTTGGTTTGCAAACGTCATAGAGTTGTGCACTAAGCAGAAGCGCAATCGCGTCTGCGTCACGCACCCATTAGCCGTGTACAAAACAGCGCGATGTTCCCTCATTTTTCCAACCAAAACATTAGTGCGCACGCGCTATGTGCAATTTACATATTTCATGGGAAGGGTCTATTATAAGTAGGTAAGGTTTGCAGTGAAACAATGGAAAAATCTCTTTTGTGGGTAGTGGTGACTCTGGGAAGAGCTTGACGTTTCGATCAGTGTGCTCTAACTGTCTTATGGAGTTTGTGGACTCTGCTGTGTGTGTGAGCTTTGGTTTTCATGGTTTTTTATTTTATTTTTGTTTTTGTTTTTTTTCCAGAAAAAGCTGAGGCTGTTGCTCAGCATCATGACGCTGTTTCGTAAGTAATTCTTCAGTTTTCCAAAGAAAAATTTTGTTACTCAGAGTAGATTTCTCTGATGTCTCCTTTTTAGGGAGTGTCTTTAAAGAAGTTTTTAATTTTTTTTATTTTAGTGGTACTTCAAAACAACATGTTGCTGATGACTATGCCGAAAGGCTCTACATTGGCCGCACTCAATGCAAGGCAAGTTAAATTAAATTAAATGCAACTAAATATTCAAACTAATTATCTAAATTTATTTTAGATGTTGGGACACTTTTATTCTTCATAATATTGATGTTAATTTAACCTTCCTACTTTCAGTCACAAAAAATGGTTTTTGGCAACAAAATGCTGATTTATTGGCATAATTATACAGAAAGGTACAGTAGAAGTCACATGTGCAAGTTTCAACTGAATGTTGCCAAGAAAACTGCAAACAACTGTTTTGGTATGTTTAGTGAGGAGACAGCGGTTATCCAACCCCATTTTTGGCTTCAGCATTTACGAAAGACACCAATCCTCAGAAATTTGAGTTACTGTTTTGTGGTGAAAATTTGTTCAAATCATGTTTGCTTCGAAAGGAATAAACTCTCAAAATAGTCTATACTATCAACAGCTGCAGTGCTTCTCACTAAACACAAATTTTATGGTCATTACTTTTGTGAAGTAGGTACTAATCTATGATGCTACCTTTACGCATGCGTATTGAAATGTAGCCTAGCGAACTTGGGGTGGATTTCACAAAGGTAGTCCTAACTTAGGACTAGTCCTGTCTCTTAGCATTGCCTAGGACTAGTCCTAAGTTAGGACTACCTTTGTGAAATCCACCCCTGTTCATTCATTGTTTTGCTCTCTGTTGTCGTAGAGCCTTATTGGCAGTGTTCTCGGTAACCTGATGGAGAAAAATTCCTCCGTTCCGGCACCAACGCCCGAGTTCTGTGACTATCTCAATGTTAGCGTTTGTCCTATCACGGAAAACTCGCCTGAGGTAAACCATTGATAAGTGTCATAATTCTATATTTAAGACACTGAACACTATTGTTAATTGTCAAAGACCAGTCTTCTCACTGGGTGTATCGCAACATAAGCATAAAAATAAAATTACAAACCTGTGAAAGTTTGAGCTCAATTGGCTGCAAAGTTGCGAGATAATAATGAAAGAAAAAAAAACACACTTGTCACACGAAGTTGTATGCTTTTTAGATGCTTGATTTTGAGACCTCAAAATCTAATTCTGAGGTCTCAAAATCTAATTTGTGGGAATGTACTTCTTTCTCCAAAACTAAGTTACTTCAGAGGGAGCCGTTTTTCAAAATGGGGTCGCACCAAAATTGATGTGTTTGTTCGGCCATGACGCCATAGATCGCATTGTCTATTAATTATGATTATTAAATCATCAAAATGGTTTAAGGATTGATTAATGTGGTTAATTTGATATTAATCTTTGCCTTTTTTGGTTGTTCTTTCAGTTTATTGTAACTGCGTATAACCCTCTGGCACGAGCAGTGACAACAATTGTACGGATACCAGTGAATTTCAACTACGCTGTAACTGGCCCAAACGGAAAACCAGTTACAAGCCAGGTTCGTAAAAAAAAAGGTTGAGATAGTTTTGGGGTGAACAAAAGATAAAATTTACATAATTTGATTCTGCGACCTCCGGAGTAAGGGGCCATTCATAATTGTTTTGAAAATTTCAGCCATTTATTTGAATTAAGACTTTTTAAAGTCTGCCTGGTAAACAAAAATGCTGTATTTTTCCAAAAATAAAATAAATCCTGCTCTTGATCTACTCTAGCTCCGAGGAGGCTACTCCCAAAAGCTCCTTGGAATCTATAGCTCCAGGGGTCACCAAAAGGTGGAAATGTGATCATTTCAATGTACATTCTATGATCTGGATCCCAATTTCAGACTTTTGTGTCAGCAGTGACTCTCATCCCTGTCGAATACAGCCTTACTCTGCCTTCTTTCTGTTTTGTGGATATAATTCTCACAGTTGCAAGACGTTTCAATGGGAACTAAAGAAGTCAGGAGATCCCATGGCAACGCATCCAAGGAGTTGATTTTCCCGATCACCGTACCCCCACTTGGTTTCAGTAACTACATCCTCAAAGTCTTGCAAAAAGGTAAAAACTATCTTTAAAAAAAAAAAAATCTCAATTATGTATGAAAGGTTAATGTATCACTGTAAAAGAGGAGCAAGCTCAATCAATTAGAAACTTTGTTCTCTGATGTTTGCCGAGCATCGTGTGCAATGGTCTTTTTAGGGAGCATCTCAAACAGTTGGAACGGTAAAAACACTCTAGTTGGATCGTTTTAATGGTCCAGTCTGACATATGGACCGTTCCATGGAACTGCCGGAACGTTCCATTGGAATGCTCAAAATGTTAATGCATGTATTCACTTGTGTAGTTTTGCTACCGCACTTAAGCACAGTGATGCAGTCAAGCGAAACCGTCTGACAGCCAATGGATTGTGGGTGCGTGCCCAGGGGTGGACTTCACAAAGGTAGTCCTAACTTAGGACTAGTCCTAACCAATGCTAAGAGATAGGACTGGTCCTAAGTTAGGACCAGTAATGCTAAGAGATAGGACTGGTCCTAAGTTAGGACCAGTAACTCATCCTAACTTAGGACCAGTCCTATCTCTTAGCATTGCCTAGGACTAGTCCTAAGTTAGGACTACCTTTGTGAAACCCACCCCTGGGGAATGTTCTTTTTTACTGGACATACCTGACTTTGGAGACCCTCCCTTTAAACTGAAAAACAGAAGATTCGTGGAAGTTTGAAGCTCCATTTTTTTTCTCAGAAAATTAAAAAAATGTCTTTTGATGTTTGTGCTCAACAGGGGAAGCCAAGGCATCAATTCTTCCTAAAGTGTACAAACCTCAGTCGGATGAAGTGGTTGAAAACCAGGTAGGATACAATAGATGTTAATTTTTTGTATTGGGGATAAAGAATATAACTTTTTTTACTCTTACAGGGATGTGTATTAACCACTGTATACCAAAAAGTAAACTATTGGAATGTTTTTTTAACATGTTAAACATCTTTGCCTTAACAGTTTCTCAGTCTGACGTTTGACGGTAGTACAGGACTTTTGAAGTCGATGACAGACAAGAGGACCAAGTCATCCATGGCGGTATCGCAGTCTTTCCACTGGTACGAGAGCAGCACAGGAACATTTCTTTCCCCTCAAGCGTCAGGGGCCTATATCTTTAGGCCGACCCAACCCACTCCCAAGCCCTTGTTTGACGGCACGTCTGTTGGTATGACAGTCATTAAGGTAAGATGTCTTGTTTGTGGCAAGGCTTGGTATCTTTCCTACCTAAGTCTGTTTTCCGATATGTTTTTCCTTGGATAGATTAGAAAAAAATGCTTTTAATAAAGCCTGTAAAGTCTATTAAAGCCTATACTGTGTGTTCTTGTAAGTAAGCATGTACTTGATGAAATGTTCTTACTTTTTTCCAAGGACCAAAAAATAAACATATCTTCTTCTTAAGCTCACTGCACAACATCTCCTTTCTACAGCAGCAACTGAAGACACACCTGTTTACACTTTCTTTTACCTACCACTTGAGAATTCCCTCTTTTTCCATCTTGACCGGCGCCGTTGAATGATTTTATATTAGATTCAGTGTGTCTTTACAAATGCTGTGTTATAATTATTAACTATTATTTGGTTCTTAACTGCAACTGTCTTTTTCATTGTTTTTTTGTCTTAACAACTAACAGGGTCCTGTTGTAACAGAAGTACGGCAGCAGTTTCAGCCATGGTTGAGTCAGGTTATCAGACTTTACCCCAACAAGGAGTTTGCTGAGTTTGAATGGACCGTCGGTCCGATTCCATACAAGTGAGTTAGGGAAATGACTTTTCAAAAAGTAAACAAAATTTTAAAGTTAACCAGAATCTTTTTTTTGAGAGAGCACCAAATTTAGGGAAGTCTGTCTGTCCCAATTTTTAATTTTTTTTAAATTTTTTATTTTACACAAACTTTAGTTTGTTTGTAAGGTTAACTTATTCTGTTTTGGTTTGGTCTTGCGTTATAAAACAAAACTATAAACAGATTATTTCACAAAAGAGCTAAGGTTTGTCTGGGGATGAACTTTTTACTGGTGTAAAAATGATTCTTATTTTGACATTACATTTGGCTTGGCAATTAAGGTGACTTCTTTATTTATTTTAAATCTTCCTGCTAATTCTGTATGTGGTAGGGCCTGTTCTTGCTTAGTTTTATCAGTTGGAACTTGGCTTTGTACAAAATATTTGAGAGCATTTTTTTGTACAGCCTCAACATGCAGGGAACCAGTCAAAATAAGAATCTATTTGTATATAGCACTTTATCACAGCCCGAAGGACATCTCAAAAAGTGCTTTCGAACATTATTACCCCTTGTCACTGCAGTGCACTGGGTATTAAATCATTCCTTAAACCATCTCAGCTCCCTGGGGAGTACACAGCCGGTGCTGTAAGTTACTGCGCTCCAAGCTAATCATTCACATAAACCATCTCTGCCCTCGCAGGTACCCATTTTACCCCTGGGTAGAAAGAAGCAATGGTTAAGTGTCTTGCTCAAGGACAGAAGTATCACAACCGGGATTCAAACCCAAAATACTAGTCCATGTCATGACATTCTATGCCGTTGATTTGTGTTGTTTACCAGGGATGAAATAGGGAGGGAGATCATCACACGATTCGACACGGATCTAAAGACAAACAGTACATTTTACACCGATGCAAATGGCCGACAGATGCTTAAGAGAATGTGAGTTTTAAAGGGCATGTGGGACCAATTTTATAAAGCTGTTTAAGGGAAGCTAGGCCTATATTGTTTGGTAATCACTCTTAAAATAAATGGCAATAAAATCTTACTTGGTAAGAAGCCTACAACAGCTTGCGATAGTATAGAGCAATTTAAGAATCATTTTCTCTTTGAAGTAAATGTGGTTATGGAAAAGTATACCAGTTTCTGTTGAGCAATATTTTTGTGTGCTTAGCAAATTATTATGCTTACAGGATTTATGAAACTAGACCATAGTCTTTTTTTTCGGAGCATTGACTGATTGTTATTTTCTTTCAGTTTTTTTTTCATTTTAGAGAGATTTTGTTCACAATTTACCTTGTTACTGTATCTTTATTTGTTTTAGCCTTAATCACCGTGCTGACTGGGTGTACGTCAATTCAGACCCAACGTCTGGGAACTATTATCCAATCAACAGCCGAGCCTACATTAAGGTAAAAACTTGTCACTCATTGATGATTGCCGAAATGACTGCACTGGGCATTGACGTCATGTGCACAACGTTTACTCCATATCTGACTAAAAATGTTGATATATTTCACAGGATGATACAAAGCAGTTGACAGTCTTGACTGATAGATCCCTCGGAGGAAGCAGCCTTAAGGATGGATCCTTGGAAATTATGGTAATGACAAAATGAACCAATCCTCTTGTTGAAAGGCAGTGGACACTATTGGTAATTACTCAAAATAGTTATTAGCATCAAACCTTACTTGGTAACAAGTAATGGGGAGCTGTTGTGATAGTATAAAACACTGTGAGATTTGGCTTCCTCTGAAAAGAAAGAAGTAATTTTCAACGAATTTGATTTCGAGACCTCAGATTTAGCATTTGAGTTCTTGAAATCAAGCATCTGAAAGCACACAACTTCGTGTGACAAGGGTGTGTTTTCTTTCATTATTGTCTCGCAACTTCGTCAACCGATTGAGCTCAAATTTTCACAGCTTTGTTATTTGATGTATACGTTGAGATACACCAAGTGAGAAGACTTGTCTTTGACAAATACCAATAGCGTCCACTGTCTTTAACCCTTTAGAGACCATAGCGGTCACACACGGCTTGTACCAAAGTGCTTATATAGCGGACACAAGCAGTTAGACATAATACTTCCATTCAAATAAAGAGGCCAAAGTAATCCAGTGTCCAGATATAATTTTTTCCAATGTAGTATGGTACTTTAGTATCCAATTTCTTAAAATCAAGACTAAACTTTTGTTTCATGCTATTTCTGTTGACATTTTCACTGACAAAATGTGATTGAACCTTGTGAGTTGGATGATATATCATGCAAAAATAATAATAATAAATAAAACCATTTTTGATTCTCTATCTTGACCCAAGGTCCAAAGGCGCACCCAGCATGACGACAGTCGAGGTGTGGGTGAGCCCCTGAATGAGACCGGACAGTTTGGTGACGGGATCATTGTGCGGGGTAAGCACAGCGTCCTCTTTACCTCTGTAGCCACGGCAGCCGCAACCCACAGGACCCTAGGGGAGGAAATCTTCATGGCACCCTTGTTGTCATTTTCAAAATGGCAACCAGACTGGGCGACTAAGTTTAACACAATGGTGAGTTTAGACTCAGAGTTGTCCAGAAGCGCCGGCGATTTCAACGGCTATTGTGTCCTTTTGCTGCCTTGTTTTTTTTTTACTTTTTTTTTTTTACCCCAGTGGAAGTTTTGTCTATGATTTATAGAAAAAGCAAACTTTAAGCAGCTCTATTAAATTGCCCCTACGGGCAGAAATAGTGTAAGACACTTTGATTGTAAGTTTAAAAGCGGCTAATAAATGCCTCTATTATTGTTAATAATTTATTAGTATTAAATAATATACAACAATTTAAAAATTCCATTTAATTAAATTTTAAGAATATTTACTAATTTTTTGTTATAATGAGGATTTTCATATACACTCAGTTTCTTTTGATGATTCTTTAAAAAATTTCCTTATCACAAAGTCTGAGACTTCGTGTGAAGTTGGAACTGAAGCACTATGCTATTATTAAGTCTTGAATTGAATTAAATTTAATTGAATTTTTATTTTGCAGAAGTCAATGGTGTCTGCCTCTCTTCCATCCAACGTACATCTTCTAACATTGGAGGAATGGACAGGAGACACTGTGCTTATCCGTGTAGAACATCAGTTTGAAATCGGCGAAGATCCAACACTCTCGCAAAAAGTCAAAATCCAGCTCAAGGTATGGCATGTAATGGATATTTAAATAAACTGTGTTTAGACCGTATTGAATATGACGTCACTGTTCAAATATCTGCCATACAATATGGCGTGTGTGCGTGTGCGTTGTCTGTTCATGTGCCATAGAAATCAAACCGAGAATGCTGCGTGCTTTATTGATATACGCCTTTGGACATGCATATGGTTTGCCCTACAAGATTGCGACTTTCATAGCAAAAAAGGGAATATTCAATATTCAATTTAACGGTCTGTTAAACATTGAGAAGTTTACTAGAGTGTGATTTGAACCTGTGACCTCCGGATTAAAATGCTGGCGCTCTACCAACTGAGCTAGCTAGCCCTAATGTTTGTCAATAAAATCTAGGGTGCCAGGCTTAAGCACTTCAACTGTGTAGCCAGGGAAACCCAAATTTACCTGAAGGGGATGCAACTTTTTTTATTTCAAATACCAAGTAACATACCACAAGGGAAACCGAAATTTAAGAAAAATTTACTGAAGTGGAACTTGAACCTGCGACCTCCGGATTTACATGCTGGCACTCTACAGCTGAACTTTCTAGCCTAATGTTGGCAGCCTCTCGATTTCAATATTGTCTGAAAACGCGGCTGTTTTTTCTTTCATTATTTTCTTTAGACTTTGATGACCAATTGAGCCTCGATTTTCACAGATTTGTTGTTTTATGCATATGTAGGGATGCACCAAGTGAGGATACTTGTCTTTGACATTGGGAGACTTTGGGACGCTTGGTGGCAGCAGACTTACTAGGTAAAATCCATTGTTCTCGCTAGTGTGCGCATGCTCAGAACTACGTAAACAATGGAAATTTACCTGGTAAGTCTGCTGCCACCTAGCGTTCCAAAGTCTCCCATTACCAAAAGAACACCCTGCCTTTAACAAAACCAGTGCACTCTTTTTTATTTTTTTATTCAGAGCTTATTTCAGCCATTTGGTGTCACCAGTCTGAACGAGGTGACGCTATCTGCAAACGAGGCACTCAGTGATGAAAAACGCCTACAATGGAACATCAACGATAGCCCTGTGCCTACACCGCCAGGTATGTATAAGGGACGGTCGGGTTGGTGTAGTGGTATCTTACCTCACCTTTCACCTCTGGGACCCTGGTTGGAATCCTGCTAAATAATAATAACAATAAGACATTTGTAAAGCGTCTAATGCGAAAAGCCTCTAAGCGCATAAAGAGAACAATAAAGTATACAATGAGAGAAAGCTACAAATTACAAATAAGCAAAATGACATATTAAATTTTGTGATGGAATTATTTTCCAATCGATAGAATCCTCGTGTGAGTGGGAAAAAAGTACAAGTCTCTAATCTTCAACTAAAATTAAACTAGACTTAAGTATGATCATGAATACATTGATGATTATTATTCATTTTTTTCACAGCTGTCAAGCCTGATCCCGTACCCTCATCAACGTTGACTGTTTCTCTGACACCAATGCAGATAAGAACCTTTGTCGCAACCATCAAAAGGACAAACTAAAAAAAAACTTTAAAAAAATTTCTGCAGTAATGAAACAGTAAAATGGAAGGTTTTTGGTTTAAAAGCATTTTCTCCAATTGTCCACGTTATCTTGTCAAAGCATTGCTAGTGATAAGCCCGGTTTATACTTCCTGCGAAAGCAAATATGATACAGATTTTGTTGTCACTTATTCACAATAAATAATTCTGAAGAATTGGAATGTGAAACATTCGCTGTGAAAATAGGGCTGTGTGCTGGAAGTCAAAATTTGTATCATTTGCATTCGCAGGAAGTATGAACCGGGCTTTATTGTATTTGCAGCTGCTTAAATTGTCTATTGTTTTTAAGTACCCCTAAAAATCTTTCCAGGAAACAATTTGCTAACTTACTTCTGTTTTCATACTACGCATGTTTTGTTAAACAAAACAAATGGTAATATGTTGTTATTTCATTATATAATGATCTTCTTTTAGTTCACCTAAACAAAATTCCTTGAAAAAGTTATCAAGTTATCTATGCATGTTTTGTTAAGAAAACACGACATCCACTAAAACTTTCTTGTCTTCTGTATTCTTCAAAGGAAAATCATGTTTTAAAGTGAAGGAGCAATTTGAATAAGGGAATCAATGTGTAGTGAAGAGGTTTTCAACTAGTGGTTTCAACCCGCGCAGAGGCCTGGACTTGATAATTTTACCGAGACGAAGTCAAGGTAAATTATCAAGAACCAGGCCCCGGCGGGTTTAAACCACTAGTTGAAAACCGATTTCTGAAGTATTTTAGTTTAGAACTTATTTATGACTTTGTTTAAATGTCATCGATCTTTAAAAGAAGTAGAATTAGGTAGAAATTATTTGTTTTAGAACAAGTTTTAATACTGAAAGAAGATTTTCAAAATCCTGTCTTCATGAATATTGATATCCATTATTATTAACAAAAAGGGACTGCCATAGTAGTTCATTTGAGATAAGACTAGAACGTCTTAACTCTTTGTGAAATCCACCCCAGGCCCCAATTTCATAGAGCTGCTAAGCACAAAAAGTAGCTGGGCACAACAAAGTTATGCTGACTGGATTTAAGTTACCAGTTATAATATTATATCTCATGTACAATTTGGCTGGTATTCTGCTTGTGTTGCTTAGCAGAATATTGTTTAAGCATCATCTCTTCTTAAAGAACTATGAAATTTGGCTAATAATGTTGCAGCACCAAATATGTCAGCATTTGATGTATTTTATTTTCGAGAAGCCATTGTCACTTAATATTGTTTTATTACTAACAAACAGGGTGAGGAATAATTTTAGAATTTATGCTTTAAAATTTCAATTCAGTGTTGATATTTTTTGTTATTAAACAGAGTTCAAAGAACTTTAATGGGACGAATACTTTATGCAATCGTGTTGTAGTGTACATTTCATGGATGCATGGTATTTTATGTGTGACACAATATGCTAGCCAGTGGTGTTAAAAGATTAAGGCAAGAGGCCCCGAAAAGAAAATAATAATTTTGTCCCCATTTTTTTTTTTAAAGATCATTAAAATAGTTTCAAAAGTTCACTCTCGAAAGTCATTTCACTTGCACCCAAAACGTGTGATGTTTTTTTTCTTCAAATGCCAGCACCCCCACGGCCCTAAATCGATCGGTAAGTTTCACCCATAGAAGTAGGGTTTCATCTTCACCATATAAAGTGGGGTCTTTCTCTATGATGATACAAAGTGGATTGGACCATCCCAAATGGGGTTTTAGGTATGGATGAGGGAGATGGACAATTTATTTTCAGAAACAACTGGAACACGACAATAATATTCTTCTGTTAAAACCAATCGGCAAAAGAGCTGACCCGCTTTAGGTTATTAAAAAGCTGTTAAAACTCTTACCCTCAGAACGTCTTCTTATTTAACCTGTCACCGCCCCAACCCCCACTGATTGATCACGGCAAATGACACGCCCACTTTTATTATGCTAAGTATCGCAAAAAATTAACAGAGGCACTAAGCACGCAGCATGTAGTTGGAGTGAGTAATTTTATTCGGTTCTCCCAAAATTTCATTTCACCTGTAAATATGTGTGGATTCATTTCGATCGAAGAAGAAATCTAATCAAACTGAAAATAAAATGAAAAAATAAAAAAACTGAAATGTATGTTGGAATTTATTTAATAGTTGAACACGGTCTACACGTTTTGAATTATTTTGTTGTACATGTTGATACTGCAAAACATATTATATAGAAATTTTCAAGACGTGTTAAAGACTGGCATTACGTGGAAGCGGCCAGGATTTCTACCTTATTTTCACACATTTAAGAATTTTCAAGTAAGTATTTGAATCATTTATGTTACAAAATATATACCTCATCCCTGTGTGTTATCGAACTGTTTAAAAATGTTTATTTTGATGGTATATTTCGTCAAAAACATAGCCGCAAGAGAAATTTTCCTGTTGTCGGATTAAAAAAAAAAGTGATTGGTAAATTCCGGCTTGCGTACTTAGCAGTCGAAAAATCGCGAATCAACCAAAACGTAAAGACTGACATCTCTGATCCTAATGTCAAACTGCTTGGTATTTTTCTCTAGGGCAATTTAACAACGTATTTACATTTCTCTGCTTTAGTCTATGACTCGAGCTTAGTTTGCCATTTTTTTCTTAAACAGTTGTCTCATTTGTCATCTGGTCGTAATTCAATTGCATGATCAATTTGGTATTGTTCCAATTTGTTTGGATCGTGGCTGACAAATGACATACTGGGGATACTGACAGCGAACATTTTGTGGATGGTCAAGCATGACTTACATTATAGTGTTGGAGTGCCATAGTGTTAACTTTGCAAAAAGGGCAGGCACTTTCATGTGAATTTCTTTTCAGTTTTAATTAACTATAAAGTCTTTATTAGGGGAGACTTTTGCACTACATCATGTACTACAGTACATAGACTGCAAGCCCTTATTACATGTACCGAGACCAGACATTCGTCCGTCGAACAACTCGTCCATGGTCATGGAGGTCATGCATGTACATGTACCATGGACATGATGGAGGAAGGAAGAGTGATACTACTAGCTGCGACCCTTCCTCCATGCTCCTAAAGTCCTACTACATCTACATGTTATCTATGTACACAGTAACACACTACTTGGCCAGGTCCTAGACCCAGTAACTAACTGGGGCGCTGTATACTCCTCTTTGCGTAATTTGTCGTTAGGCCTATCGGTCGTACTAGCTAGGCCTATAAAATGACAAATTTCGAAAAAAGAAGTGCAGCGCACCAGTTACTGGATGTAGCCAGGTTCCTTAACATGGAGAACGAAGGACTACGAACAATAAACCATTGTTGGAACATTTTGTAAAATGTTGTCAACGTCTTTTTGAAGTCCTAACAATTTGTTTGCCAAATTTTAACCAATGGTTCAATGTTTCGTAAACCTCGGGTCCGGGACCGTTGGGAGGATTGAGGGTCATGAAACATTAAGTTTGCGAGAATTTTTATATAACCATCTCACTTTTCCTAGAAATTCTACCAAGTTAACTCAGTCACCAACGGGAATTTTACTAGAAAGTCTACCAAGTTAACTCGGTCACCAACTGGAGAAACTCGTTTTGATACACCAAAGTGTAGGATATTAATTGCTTTACTGTGAAATAATTTGTGAAAAACTACAATTCCACAAATCAAATCAAACTTCTTAAATGAATAATTTGAATCCATTGTTTTCCTACCAGATTCTCTGGAGCCGAAATGGCATACTCTCTCCGATGTCTCTATACGATGTAATTCATTTCAAGATTTTTAAAGAGGAGGGAGAACTTGTCAGAGTTCGCCAGCAAACATGTCTGCCTCGGCAGATGTGTCCCTGAGCAAAGGGAGCCAGCCGAAAAGTAAGCGGTCCTTTATCGCCCGCCTGCCGTCTTTCCGCAAGAAAAAACATACTCCAGCTAAGGAGTCGGAACTTGATATGCACTTAAGGAGTGCAGAGGAGGACCTGAATGGTGGTGTGAAGATAAGGCCCCCTAGCCAGGTCAAAAATCGCAAGGATGACAACGTGAAGAGAAAGTCCAAAACGTCTTCGATTGTCGCGAGCTACGAGAAGCGTTTGAGTGATCTGAAGGATGAAGAGAGCAGAACTAATGGTAAAAAGAATGGAAATGGAAAAACATCTCCTGTGGACAATGGCGGGAAACGAAGTCCGCAGGGTGGTGCTACCACAACGACAACCCAAAAATCCTCGCGGTTTGGCTTCGGTTTTGCCTGGCAGAAAATCTCTTCTTTCGAGAACGGCAGTGGCAAAAAGACAGAGTCAAAAAAGCAAAGGGACGAATTGAATGCAAACATTCAGCAAGCTAGGGTTAACATCAAAAGCCTGAGTTTGGACCTGGAATTACCCCACGGATCCCCGCCAGACGGGGAGTCGACGAGTAGCGTCAAAACGCCGGAGAGTGATCGAAGCTCTTGCAGTTCAAACAGTAGTTTCAAAGTCTACGGGCAGCCCATGCTGTACAAAAGTGTCTTCAGTGAAGAGCCGAGAGGGCTTAAACGCCAGGCCAGCAGCAGCCAATCGGAGGGTTTTAACTCCAGTGGGATAAGCTTGTCAAGCTCCACATCCCCGCTGCATGATAAACTGAGAACTGCTGGAAGTGCAGCAACCCATGTTGATAACTCTGAAAGCATATCGCGGCTGACTCAGATGAACAGAACTTTCAGCAAAGAAGACAGCGGTGGTGGCGTTAATCCCAGTATTCATGATCGGACATATCCTATCGAAGAATCACCGACTTGTATTGTGAACACTACTTTCAAGCTGGAGCCCGGAGACTACAGTGCTGAGAACACTGGAACGTCTGTCGAGCAGGAGTTACCTCAAGATTCTCCCGGGGTGGTCAGGAAGGAAAACTCAATTTCCTGTGCTCGGGATCCTCCAATCAGTACAGCAGTAGTAAAGGACGGTGACGCGCCATGCGAGTCAGGATCTCAGTCCAGGGCACTCGATAAAGTCACTCTGCTGAGGCAAGACGTTTCCCTACCGAGGGCTGCTAGCCCAGCCCAAGATATCCCGAAAGAAATCAATCCGGTGTTTGCTTGCATTAAAAATACTGATCCTTTGGTATCGCCAAGACATCGACTTACCTCAAACACTATGGGGGCTGTCCAGTCGTCCGCGGATGCTTTTTCCACGCCTGCAAGACCAGTTGAACTTCCTCTGCACCTCCGGAACCCCCACATCAGTGCCATAAAGCACTGTTCGGAGTCCCTGGACTCCTGCGAACTGGACTCGTTGTGTTCAGAGGACCTCATGTGCGACAGCCGGTACCTGGATGACGACATGTTTGATACGAGAGACGAGTCGTGTCACCTTAGTAGCAGCTTGAGCGTGGAGGAAACGGCGGCCATGCACAGGGCACAACTCAGCTGGTCAGGTCGAGCCAGGGCCGTCAGCGTAGATCAGTTGCCGACTAACTCCAGTCTGGAAAAAAGGTGGGTCATAAAAACTACACACAGGATATGCCCCTCTTTCTCCTAACTCAATAAATCTGCTATGTGTAATAGGGAGGACAGGTCTGAGTAAGTCTGGGCCCTTTAATTGTTGGATTAGGTCTCCAGCGCTGTTTGAATGAGAGAATGAGTAATTTCCCTGTCAGAATGGTTTAGTCTGACATTTTAGTGTTGAGGCGCTACGTCTGTTGTTTTCCAGTTTAAATTGTCAGACTATAATGTACGGTACAATGTACTTTTAAAATAACAAACAGACACTCCCAATTGCCTTTATTGGTATTGTAAATGTTTTACAGGCGAACTTTGCATTTTGAACACCCCTGTAAACTGACCAGCATGAAATTCCAAAAGTGCACGTCGGTTTTTAATAAGTAGGCTACAGTTATAATTCAGGGTGCCCATTTAAACACCTTCTTCTCCTTCCAGGTGTATTCAGGCGCACTTGTTACCATTCTCTATTCCTTCAAAATCCAACTGCATGTTTTGTTTGATTCTGTTGTACTGAAGACTGCACTCATAAATTGCTTTTCATGGGTTGAGGACAGGCCTGGGATTACCCAGAGGTCTTGGCATTGATGCCCCTCCAGGGCTGTATGCTTCGTTTTTGAAAGGGCAAGGGCACCAAGGCAATTTCTCTCTGAAAAAGGGCACCCTATGAGGAAATTGTAAATTTCCACTGGAGCATTTCAAGGGCACCAAGGCAATGACAAGGGGCAATGGAGGCAATTGCCTCCGTTGTCTCCGTGAAGTATCAGGCCTGCCCCTCCAGCAGTTTCCTTCATATAGACTTTAAGACCACATAGTGCTCAGTTGTTTTTAAAAACTAAGCATTTGGCAAGCAGACCAACTGTTACAGGAGAATTTCATTTTGCTACAGTATGTCAATGAATTAGGTATTTCAAAAGCATAATTTTATAATGTATCACTATATCAGTACAAATTTCTTGTGGCAAAATTTTCAAGTTCATTGTTGTATGTAGCTGTACACATGTTGTAGTGTACATTATGATACATTGTAACAATGTAGGCCTATCACATTAGGAAGCAGTGATCAGCGCAGCAGTTCAGGAAGCATGGAAATCGCAGACAACAAAGCATAGTTTGTTTCACTTGTATTTGAAGTGTTTCATTTCTACACACACAGATACAAAGAAATATTATGACCAACCATGAAGTGCAGTGTATCATATCAATTCATGCATGCAGATTTTCACAACCTTTTCCTTTTATTTAGCTGACAAACATGACAAAGGAAATGAAATTACACTATTGTACATGTGTGTTCGTATTTGACATACATGACATAGTGAGTACAATGTGTACAAAACACAGTGTGTAATTTCCATAATAGATGAAAAAAGGGAACAGTTGTGTACAGTTAATTATTATACTACATGTATACTGATAACAACACAGTGTGTGACATATTTGTGTTTATTACTTTGTATAGTTAGTACCCATACTGTACATGTAGGCCTTGTAGGAATTGTAAGCCTACATGTGTATGATGTACATGTACATCCAGTACAATAAGCTGAACTTGCAGCCCTCCCCAATGACTGTTCATTATTAATCCACACAGGCTGGGCCGCTATGCTACCCAGTGACGTCAGGAGCCGATAAGTACTGCATTCAGCCCTGACTCACTGCGCCATATGCTTCGGCAATTACTTACAGTACAGTTGATATTCCCAAATAGTCTGAAAAATGTAGATGTTTTTAGTAGTATACTGGAAAAAAGTACATGTTAGGAAATGAACCGTGAAAGATCTGCCATGATGCAATTACCAATATGAGGAAATGTATTGAGACATTTTTATGTTGATAACAATATTTTACATGACACATTGTTAAAATAAAAGAGTTTTTTTCCCCACTATTCTTAGAATTACATTGGAAAACTAGGAAACGAACCGTGAAAGATCTGCCCCTACGGGATGCAATTAACAAAATGAGGAATTTTATCTAGAGAAAATTTTGATGTTGATTGTATTGATATTTAATGACACATTTATCAAAATAAAAGAGTTTTTTAACCTACGCCATTATTCAAACAAGTACACTGTACAAGTACAAATTAGGAAACGAACCATGAACGATCTGTCCTACGTGGTGCAACTAACAAAATGAGGAATTTTATGGAGACATTTTTGATATTGATTATAATATTTTTATGACACATAAAAAAAAGAGACAAATTCACCACACTATTGCCAGCAAAACCATACAAGTCTGACGTGTACAAGTACTCTGGAAACTAAGTACACATTTAGAACCGTGAAACATCTCTCCTGATGGGGTGCAAATAACAAAATGATGAAATTTATAAAAGGAAAATTTTGATGTTGGTTACAATATTTTATGACACATGATCTGAAGATGTTTTTTTGTTCCCCTGCGTTTGCCAGCAAGATAAGGCATTGAAGGTGATGAATGACATTATCTAAATAAATAATACAATTAACAAGCAGTACTACTGCTTGTTAATCATATTATTTATTTAGTTACCTTTTGCCCATAGTGTGTTAGCACTGTATACTCAGTGCTCATGTACCCGAGCTCTGTGAACAAAAAAATCATGGATGGGATTCATTATTGTTACATTCTACAACCCTACATGTACTTGGCTTGTTTACAGATGCACCAAAACAGGTGTTTTCTATAGCCTTATGTTATGGGTTGATTGTTCTGTGTGCAATGACACACAAGAGAGCACAAGGGCACTGTCAGCAAACTACACTACACTGTAGTTTTCCCTTTAATGTTATTCTTAATACACTTATCTCAACTTGTAAACAATTATACAGTTATATGCTCAGCATGCAGTAAACACAGACTTTGAAACATGAGACCTTACAGACCTTACATGCACCACCTTTTTGTGTTTTAAGTGCGAAATAGTGTACAATTTTGTTTGTTCTGCCACCATGTTCAATGTTATCACTTGTGGGAGGCAGGGAAAGGGTACAATGTTCTAGAATGATCTTCATTTTAGCACACGTACGTGATGTGTCATGAGACATGTACTCGCGGAATTCAAGACCATGTCCCAACAGAGTTGATTTGATGATCTTTTGTTAGGCCTATAAGTTGGTTCCTTATCGCCTGCGAAAAGAAAAGAAAAACCATGTTAAAACAGAAATTAGTCCTGTACGTAGAAACATACACTCTTATGTTAATTTTTCTGCGGACAACCTGAGTCAGTGGTGATGTGTTTGTACTTGGTGTGGCTGCACTTAATTTGTATTCTGTCATGATTAGTAAAAGGAATACAATTACATGTAATGTAAATTGTAATGAAGCTACCGCAGAGTCTTTGTACAGTGCATTCATTAATTTGTGTCTACACTGTATAAATATGTGTAGACTGTAGGCGTAATGAAGACATTTATGTAACCATGAGAATTTTGTTTTTGTTATTCCGTGAGAACGGATTTTACAACCTGGGTTCACTTGTACGAGCGTACATAGTATGTTTTTTCCCTACAATAGCCCCATGCATATTATGGTAGTGTGCGTTATGAATTATTCATAAATAATTCAAAATACAATTGTACCTGTTAGCGTTTTCAACAAGAGGTGGGCAGTTAAAATTGATTGATGTCATCATTTTGCATGTCAGACTGTGTACGTAACGTGTTTGTTCGTCTAGAATGATAGCTCTAAATGTGGATGTACTTGTAAGGATTTTGAGTGTAGTTGTGACAACCCTTCAACCTAAATAGAAACTAAACTGTACAGTAGACCGTATGTAATCATTTTTTTTTTAATCGTTTCCAAGATTTAGGGAAACATTACAAAACAATGACACGGTCCTTCAATTTCCTAATGAGAAAGGAACTGTACTGTACACCCTGAGTCAAATCCAAGGCTACATGTAGGTGTTCGTTTTATATAATCTGCATTTAACCGAATCAATATTGTAGTAGTGTCCTTGAAAATAGGTTTCCAGTAATTGTTTTGCTAATTACCGAGGAATCAATATTTTGTGTATTATGATAATTTAGCAGCTGCAACAAAAGTGGTCTTCCATGTAGGCTATTTTTGTTAGTTCATGTATTTGTACATGATGTGTGGGGGTGGTGAATGCATTAAGTTGTATAACAACTATTCTCATGTTTTTTAATTTTAAAAATCAATAACACCATTCTCCTCCTGCATGTTTTTACATCTAATTTCTCACCCTAGGGTCGGCGTGACCAGGGGTCTGGCACCGTCACCCCTGGGGTTACCCCCTGGACGGAGAGGGGGTAGTAGGAACTACCCCGCCCACCCAGTGCCGGACGAGGGATGCACGTCGCCTGTGGAAGAGCTTCAGTTTCTCATTAACAGTTCTAGTTATCGTGATTCAGACAGGTACACTTTGCAGTGTGTAGTTTTTTTCTCTCACTTTGTGTGCGGTGCTTTGCAATGTTTTCTTCCCGGGTTTTCGGTGCTGGATTGCTTAACATTCTTTATCTGTCAGCTGCTACATGTTAACAGTATTTCCTTTGTACATGTAGATGGTATAGGACAGGCCTTGAATTTCGTTCCCGAAGGGCATGCAAATTTTTCCTCTGGTGAAGGGCTCTTCAGATGAGGAAAATAGAAAGTTGTAGCGGAACTTTGCAAAGGGCACCACAGCAAAAGCACAGGGCACCCTGACAATTGCTGTAGATGCCGTCTGTTGGTTCGAGCCCAGTCACAGCATAATGCTACACAAAATGTATCAAGTTTGCTACTCGAAAATCATCAATATTATTGGCCTGATTGGTCTCTGTGTAAGGTGGGTTTGGCTGGAAGGTGGAGAGCTTGCTACCTACACAAGAGTTATCCCCAGGATGAGTCACACATGTTGCCCCTTCGCTAAACAACTACTGTAACCTGTTTGCCTCGTTCATGTCTCGAGGTGAAAATGAGACTGCAATTTTCCCAACCACTCTCAGTGAATTTGCTTCCTGCAGAAGAAGTGCCCTTTGCAAAACGGCCTTGCCCTCTTCAAAGCTGAAATTCCAGGCCAGATAAAATGGCTGACTTGTTAGTCGGGAGAATTGATTCTACCTTTGTCTCTGCTTTGCTTTAGAAAGTAACTTTCTATGTAGATTATTTTCTACTCTTTTTGCAGTTCACTTTGCAATCTCTTTTAGCAGTTTAGCCGTTTTTAAGCTCAGGTACATGTCCTTGCAGTATTACCAACTGACAGCAGTTCCACTGATCAGTGCTTTGCCAACCCACTGTTAAAAGGCAGGTTATACTTTTGGTAATTAGTGCACTCCACAAGTTAACGACCATTTAACAAACTTACTTGGTAAAGAGCAATGGAGGGCTGTTGATATCATAAAACATTATTAGAAACAACACCCTTTGTAATCATTAGTTTTGGAGAAAGATAATTTTTCATCCCAAAAATTTGAATCTGAGAAGGGCCTCAGGCATGAAGACTTTCTCAATAACCTCAATAGGCATCTGAAAGCATCTAAGCAACACACGTGGGTTTGTTGGGGGTCATCTTGCAACTTTGAAGACCAATTTTCACAGTTTTTCCCAGACTTGTCATTTTATGCATACGTTGGGATTCACCAAATGAGGATACTGGTCTTTGACAATTACCAAGAGTATAACCCTGCCTTTTAACTCGGCCGTGTCTTTGCTTGGCATTATCACCTCACATCTCACTCATTCTCTGCTTTTTTTCTCCTCTCTTCCTTGATAGTTTGAACAGTTTGAGTGTTTAAATCTTCAGCACCTGGTGGTTTCGCTTTGTTGGGTCTTCGCACCTCACTTGTTGCTTAGCTGCATGTCTTTGATTGCACTAACAACACTCTTTTTCTTCACAGATTCCCTACTGCTTTCTTGTTGCATATATGGCAAAATTACCTGGGGTCGATTTCATAAAGACGATCTTAACTGTGTATCACTATTAGTTGCTAAGCAAAGTGTGATGTCACAATACAGATCACCATGGTGATACTGGCAACTTATCTTAAGATGAATTTTAGAGCTTTGTGAAATCCAGCCACGGGGCCGATTTGACACAGAGGCTAATATTGATCTTGACCGTGTATCAATTTTAGTTGCTAAGCAAAGTGTGATGTCACTATACAAATCACCATGGTGATACTGACTCGTCATAAGATGAACCTTGGTGCTTTGTGAAACACTTGTGCCTGTTTGTACAGTGAGTACAACTAGGTTGAATAATATTAACTTCTTGTGCTTTATCTCACTTACACTGTCACCTTGAATTATCATAAAATAGTAACACCTTATAGATGTACTTTTACTGCCGTTTCATTTTTTTTGTGGGGATGGGGAGGTTGGAGTAGGGACAGGGCTGGGGAGCGGCATGGTGAGCGTGTGGATCCTATGTATGTAAATTATATACACCTTCATTGGCACCTTGAGTTGCATTTCAGTAGAGATCTACATACGTGTGTACTGCTGTGTCATTTTTTTTCTTGTGGTTTGGGAGGGTGCGGTTGGGGACAGGGTTAGGTAGGGTGGGGAGAGGAGATTGTGGGCGTGTGTAGATCATTTGTATGTAATGTATCGCCTACATTGGCACCATGAATTCTCACTTTAATAGTAACACCCTACATATACTGCTGTGTCATTTTTGTGGGGATGTTGACAAAACAGAGCTGCTCAAGCAGAAAATATTGCTTTCAAATTTTGAGCCAAATTTGCAGGGGCCCCCAGTCAGAAATGGTGCATGTAACCTTATTTTAGCAAGCGTAATGTTGTTGATGCTTAACTGCTAATTGTGCTTTGCAGCTCTATGAAATTGGGCCCAGGTCTATAATACAATGTACTATGTGAGCCTATATTCTGTGGGGCATTACACTTTTTTTGCAAAGTCCTAGCTGATCCTGTCTGAACTTGTCTGAACTTGGCAAATATAGTGACAGTGTAGATCCAGGTCCGTAAACCATGAAAACCTTTGGGACCGCTTACACTTTTTTTTCTGCAAAGTCCCGGCTGAACCTGTCTGAAGCTTTCTAAAGTCGTAACAGACTGATCATAAACACTAAGCTGACGAGGGATTAAGAGATAACCTACATTGGGTTTTAGTCAGAACCAGGATAACTGACACATACATTAATGCGACCCTGGAAGTTACACCCTGGGAGCCAACCAAAACAGTTCGTTGAAATTCCCTTTAGAAAGAAAAAAAATTGCTGGTTTTTATCCATGGAAATAAAAGAAGGATCATTTTTTTTGTAAAACTCACTTTCACAACCCAGTTCTGGAAGTTTGAGCATAATCGGTCAGAAAGTGGCTGCACTTTTTTGCAGGAAAAAAAAGGAATGAAAAATGGTTGAGCAGATTCATGGTTTGGTTAGCTTTTAAAGTTGTTTAACACCACAGCTTTAACTTTGTCTATAGCAGGGTTGGCCTTTTTACTTTTGTCAGTGACCTACAACAGGGTTTGCCCCTTTAACTTTTTTTTTAAAAGTGGGACCAGTTAGCGCAGCATTAAACTGGTCCGTAAGTTTTTTAACTATTAGTCCATATTTCACATTTTTGTAACAGGTTGATCGACATAAATGTATATTTACCGTGTGCTTTGGTGTAAACTTGAATGCGGGACTAAACTAATTCTACCTCCATGGACTAATAATGTGACTTACTACACACTTTAACAAATAAAGTAAGGGCGGGCCATAATTTGAAAGCTAAAGCCTTTCCCAGATGGCAGAAATACATGTCGGAGAGATATTTCACTTTTTATTTCGCGCTTGAGTTGAGCACATCAATAACAAAAAAATTAAAATGGAAAAATAAACCAACCATGTTTTTTTAAAACATCAATATATTGTATGACGCAGACAGAAACACAAACTCCATGTACTCATGGTGTTATATTTATAAAAGTGGGATTTTTTTTTCGATGTTGATGGTTAATGTTTACCACATGTCACAATAGAATTACTCTATTTTTTTCCCTTGACAATTCCAAGGTTGGTGCCGACTCATTTTCATAGAGGTATGGTTTTTTTAGAGCGTGACTAACGGAAGTGGCATGTGTCCATCAAAACCAAACAAAAATAATTTGAGAATAATAAAAGAGGCCGCCAGACAAAATAAACAGCATAAACAAAAGGAAGGTTTTCATTTTATTTTACTGATTGTTGTAGTAAGGTTTTGAGATAATAGTTTGATTTTGAGCGAGACTGGGAAAAGTTGTTGTTTATTGCTGCTTTTGGAGTGTGCCTTTTTTAAACTTAACACTGGTCGACCGTTATTGCCTGCCATGTAGATCTGACATACTGCCGTACTTCATGCTGTGTTTTTTCTTCGCTTTCTACATGTTCGCGTTGTATGAACATGTACATGTACGTAACTCTTGCTGACCTTTATAGTTTTTTTTTAGTGATAACGGTGACCCATCTGCATGCTCCTGAATGATGGAATTCCACTTCAGTTATTCTTTAGTTTGTTCTAGGTTTTTTTTTTCCAAAATGATTTGGGGTTGAACAAAGAAACATTGACAATAGGGGGATTTCAAATAGGACCTCCGGATAACTGTTTAAGTGGTATAAGCCTTTGCGATCTCGAATAACGCCAGTTTTACAATTTCTTCTCAAGTTGTTAACTTGTTGAACACTGCACAAACTAATCGCACATCGGCACATTTATGGTCAAGTCTATTGTGAAACCAAGGATGCCTCATACGTGAACTTGATCACTGTAGCTCGCAAGTCGGAAAATACCTGTAAACAAGGATGCTTGCTCTGTGAACCAGAAACACAAGGGTAATCCTCTACATGTACTCTCTCATGATGATCAGTGTTATGGGTTCTTTTACGTGCACTTTGGATCCTTGTACCCAGAATCAAAGGACAAATAATTATGGTATCTTGCTCAAAGATACAAGTGTCTTGACCAGGACTCGAACCCACACTCTACTGTAAGAAACACCGGAGCTTGACGTCAGTGCTCACAACGACATGGCCACCACATGCCACATGTACAGTGAATTCAACTCCCCATGATAAATAAAGCACTCCACATCAGAGACCTACATGTATATTTCAAAGCTGGCTGATATACTCCCAACACGTCAAATTCTTAACGGTATTTTCTCTCAAATCAATCCAGGAACAAGAATGTCAATGCCAACAGCTCGTCCACGACCCGTGTGCGGTCACAGAGCGGCGGAAACAACCACCCGCTACGACCCCCGAGATGGCCCAGCTTTCCCCCTGAAGAAGAAGGGACGGTGATGGTGGACGCTGTGGTCTATAGACACATGATACAGGATATGACGTCAGTGAAGACGATGTTATTCAAACTCAAGAGAGCTCTTCAGGCTGTGAGTACCGCAAAAATGTTGGGTTTATGGGAAGGGGAGGTAAAGTTAAAGTCTGTCCTTAGCCAATATGGCTCATCGGGTCAGTGTTTTTATACGTGGGATTAAAACAACTGAGGATATTTCTTTTCCCCCGGACGATGTGGACAGCATGTAAGTCCATCGCAGGATACTCACCAACTCTCCCTGGGTCCCATTTGCACTCCTGGGTGGAGAGAAGCCATTATGACAAAGTGCCTTGCGCAATGAAAGAAGTATCATGACTGACCAGGCCAGGATTCAACCACACTGCCCAAGACCGTTTGACCACAACATTCCACTTTATTAGTGGGGAACAAAAACCCCACTTGAAGTGGGTGGGAAGGGGAGGAGGGGTGGCCAGCTTGGAAACAGTCCACTGGGTAACCAATTTTGGGGCCTCCAAGCAATCTTTACTAAACTGCTAAAACATAAATTTGGTATCCACGTTTGTTTTTGTTTTCTTTGCAAAAAATATATATTGAGGAACCAGTTGTACAAAATGGGTAGTGACCAGTTGGAAAACAATAACAATTTTGCTGGTAACCTTAAAAAAAACCTTTTCTTTGCAAGTTCAAGTTGAGGAAATTTTGTTCGTTCTTGTTTGCCCGTATAGGTTGATAACACATCGTCCCCGTTTGAACAAGCACTTCTGGTAAGTTTTTTTTTCTGCCATTGCACCAAAGTGTTTGTAAATATTCCTATCAGTTCCTGATATTGATTGGGAATGTGTTCCAAAAAATAACTTTGGGGGGGGGGGGGGTTACTAAAAAAATAGTGCTCTTTTTTTGTACAACCTGATGATGTGAACTTTGGGTGGGCCCTAAGCCAATCAGATTACCTAGAAGTTGTACGCACTTATTAATAGTCGTCCTTAGCTATCAATTATTAAGATAAGACGATGTCCGTTTTTAATTCCGCAGAGTCCTTGCGTCAGTCCGTTGACCAGTCCCATGAGTGAAGATAACCCTATACAGGAAGTAATCATCGACGATCTGAAAGAGGTAAGAACTCGTCGACCTCAGCAGGGGTCGATTTTGCAAAGAGTTAAGACTAGTTCTAACTTAGGACTAGTCCTAGGAGTTATTAAAAAACTTAAGGCTAGTCCTAAGTTAGGACGAGTAACTCTTCCTAAATTGAGATAAGACTAGTCTTGACTCTTAGTGAAATCCACCCCAGGGCTTGAATTTTACTCTGGGCCGCAGGCTCGAGGCCAGTAGTTTTAGAGTCGGGCCCTGGAAACTAATGACTGGAGTCCGGCAGTCTTATGTTTTTCAATTGAACAATAGCACCTCACTGTGTTAGTAAAAGAATAGAGATGTGATTTCTCCGTTTTTAACTGAAAATTCAGGGTTTTTTTTTTACCCTAAATAAAACCCCACGAAACATGAAGATAAAACCATTAGAATACCTTACTTTGTCCCTGTCATGTTGAGTCCCTGGGGCCGTCGATTTTTTTAGGGCTATTAAATTTGTCTATTAAAATAAAATATTTTGAGGGCCTACACAAAATTAATGAGTCTGATGCTCTGTTTTCTCTTATTAAGTGGGGTGCACCCCTAAGGCCTGTAGCATCCCTTCTGTTCGCAACATCTACTTAACGCTGCGTCATCTTAAAACATTCTGTTTTATTTCACTCCTGACATGTATAAATTACAGCTGAAGTGAACCTCCTGTGTTACATGAAAGCATCCGTTGATCTCACTTCCTCTTCTCGCTCTTTCCTTTCTTTGCCCTCTTTTGTCTAACTGCATATTTGTTTTCCTACCAGGAAAACCATGTTCTTCGGAAGGAAGTAAAGAATTTACAGGAACTTTTAGCGGACACACAGCACAATTTAAAAGAACTGCAACTACAAAAGGTAAATCTATCTCACTTTTGTTGAATTATTGGTTCATGTTGGTACCAATCTTCCACAGAAACATTTCCCTATATAAACTGTCATCAAGGGGAATCTGTCACCTACTTCTAGGGCTGAAACAGGGTGTAACTCTTCAAAGTCCTTAAAGGTGCAGGCTTGGGTATCATCCATTTTGGAGCCTGGTTGGTAGAGCAGAGTGCACTACCATCCCAACTTTAATGGTTAAGATAAGTGCCTTGCTAAAGAGTCAAGTGTCATGACCGGGATTCAAACCCACACTCAGCTTCAGACAACACCAGGGCTCAATTTCATAGAGCTGCTAAGTACAAGATTTTGCTTAGCATGAATTTCTTGCCTTGATAAAAACAGGAATACAAATTAAATTTATGTTTGTTGCATAAAGCTTGCGACTGGTGTTCAGCTGTTGTTTGCTTATCCTCATAATCACGTGGAAATTTGGTTGGTAATCATGTTTTTATCAAGGCAAAAATGTCATGCTAAGCAAATTCTTTTTGCTTACCAGCTCTAAGAAATTGGGCCCAGGGCTCAAAGTCATAGAGCTTCTATGTGCTTACTGCGTGAGTTTTCATTACATAGCGCTTCTAACTGTAGACGCATGAAATGCATGCTTACTGTATAAAAAGGAATGACAAAAAATGCTAATCCATGCCTAATTTTTTTTGAAATACACTTACGCTCGAGCAAATTTTTCTGCTATAGTTAGCACGAAAATTTGCTTACCAATAAAGTAGCAAGCGCTGTGAAACAGTCCCCAGAGCCTGGGCCCGTTGATCAAGACCTCTTGACCACGACACACCCTTAAGACGTTATCCTTCAAGATAATGCTCTGTGTTATTAAGAGTTTGATGAGGTGAACCCCAAGGGTTCATTGAAATCCAAACTAACATCTATTCACACCAAGATCAAAATCTCATGGGAAGTGATTCACTGATAAGTTAACGGAGCGGCTAACTCAATCAAGTTTTGTAGGGTGGGGGTGGGGGTTGGTTTCCCCCTTTTTCTTAGGGTTGGGTGTAGTCAAAAAGTTTAAAACTACCTCTTGCTTTTGAGCTCAGTTTTTATTGTTGATCATCTTGTAGTCTGTGCCAGATCCCATCCCAGGGCTAAGCCAGAGCCAAAGTACTGTAGCTTTTAAAAGTGCCTTAATCTTTGATGACAATAGAATTTTGTGATATGTACTCATTTTCCAACAGATAGAGTCCTCAATTGAGTGGGAAACAAATTACAAGTTACAATTAGTAATTGTCAAAGACCAGTATTCTCACTTGGTGTATCTTAACAAGCATAAAATAACAAATCTGTGAAAATATTGGGCTCGATTGGTCATCGAAGTTGCAAGAAAATAATGAAAGAAAAAAAAACCCAGATTCAAATATTTTAGGGAGAAATTACTTCTTTCTCAAAAACTCTGTTACTCCAGAGGCCGCCGTTTCAACAGCTCTCTGTTGCTTGTTAATAAGTAAGTTCTTATGCTAATATATGATAAAGTGCTTTACCAAACGTGTTGCTTCGTTCCAGAATGTACACAGCTCTCCGTTGCTTGTTAATAAGTAAGTTTTTATGCTAATATATGATAAAGTGCTTTACCAAACGTGTTGCTTCGTTCCAGAATGTACACACCACAGCGGAGCAGCAAGACGCCAGTACACAGTGCGTGATTCTCACACAAGATCAGTCCCTCCAAGTTTTCATCAAACCACATGTAAGTAGCTGATATTTCTCAGCTTTCTTTTATCGCTGACAAACAAATATATTATTAAGTGAGGTTTGCAGGAGAACCATGTGTAAATCGCTTTGAGTAGTGTTGGTTCTGAAAAGAACCAGTGGTTAACAACTCAACATTCTAGGATTAGTGTGCTCTGAACGTCTTCAGGAGAAAGAGCACAGTACAGTTTTTGAAATGCTGAGATGTCAACCACTTGTTCTTTTCAGAGTTATACTCCCACCAAGTTTCAAATCCTACAACAACGAAAAATGTAATGAAATTCTCATTGTTGGTCATCTGACTAATGGAAAATGAGTTCATGTCATCTTCACCCCATTTAAAGTTTACTCCAACCAAAAAAGGATGGTTTTTGTTATATATATTTTTTTTTGAGGAGGTGGTTGGTCTGTGAGGGTCCTTTTCTTAGAAGCTTTGATTAATCAATTTAATGTTTACTTTATAACATCCGGCTAAATTGATTCACTGTATAACATGTATAAGAAGAGCTGTAACTTATTAACCGCAAAGACAAGAAATAGTCAAAGTCGTGTCAGTGTTGGTGTCTTTCCTGTTATGCCATGAGCCTTCAAGCTGATGTCAGTCTTGGAATTTACTTTGGTGCTTAGTAAAGTAATATTATAATAAATAATATAAATAAAATATAATAATATAGTGCTGGTAGGTTTCCACCATTTTGGACGCTCATGGCGCTGAACATTTATTACTTGCACATACATGGAGCAACTATGTTGAGTTGCTGAACATGTACTGTGCATGTATTTGATGTTATTTTGTGAAGTGATTCAACACTGCTTAATGGATACAGTAAAACTAAGATATCTCTCTGTTCTCCTTTGGTTTGGATGTAGCTTGTTTAAGTTTTTAGTTCAGCCGCTATTTGTAGTGATTGATTAGTGATGTGCGGGTGCAGGGCTTCTCCGCTACACAAAGGTGTTTTAAGAGCCCCCTCTCGTCATACTCGCTGTGTCTGATACTTGTGCCTTATAGTGATGCATACATGATGTACGTGTCAGTTTAATGTACTGTGAAATGTGTCATGGATAACTGCAAGTAAGGGAATTGAGTTTGTTATTATCATTAAAGCCAGTGGACACTATTGGTAATTGTCAAAGACAAGTCTTCTCACTTGCTGTATCTCAACATATGCATAAAAATAACAAACCTGTGAAAATTTGAGCTTGAGTGGTCGTCGGAGTTGCGAGATAACTATGAAAGAAAAAACGCTCTTGTCAGACGAAGTTGTGTGCTTTCAGATGCTTGATTTCGGGACCTCAAATTCTAAACTTGAGGTCTCGAAATCAAATTCGTGGAAAATTACTTCTTTCTTGAAAACTACTCCACTTCAGAGGGAGCCGTTTCTCACATTGTTTTATACTACCAACCTCTCCCCATTACTTGTTACCAAGTAAGGTTTTAGGCTAATCATTATTTTAAGTAATTACCAATAGTGTCCACTGCCTTAAAGGAGTAACACTGTATACCAAGCTCTTTGTGTGGCAGCCCTCCCCCATAGGGGAGTTTTTACATGAGGGTAAACAACCTGCAATTTTGGAGCTGGCATATCTCATAGTTTGTCTCTAAAGTTTCTCTACAGAAAGTTATGTGTTGTGTGTGAAAGTGGCTAAATGAGGGATATACATGTATTGAGGAGTTGTTTTGGTTTTGTATAAAATTATTTTTGATTCTGCCTTCCTGTAGAGGATGAACAATTGATGAGATTAATTTTCCAAGCTCCAAACATATTCAAGAGTAAAATTCAGTTTGGAAAAAACCCATTATGAAATCGAATTGAAAATCTGAGGGAATATCACAAAGGCCTTAACCGAGGCAATGCCAATCCTGTGAAATTCCCACGCCCAATTTTAATTAAGTCATGAAAAAATAAAAGTGTTCTTCAAGGACCCACAGTTGTTTTTGTAACACTGTAGTATTTATCCAAGGCTGCTCGGTTTATTGGATTATGTTTAAATGAAGACACTCTGGCATCGAATGATGCAACCTAGACGTACATGTAGAGGATGCTCAACAGACGTCTTGTAGGATTTGATGGAATTATCACAGGTGGGTTGCTAGATGTGTTGACTAAAGATGAGAGGGTTGCTAGTTTGGAAGGAATAGACAACAACAAACAGTCAGGGCTTGTGGGGGCGGGGGATGGGTAGGGAAACAACACCATCGCAAAGGGTCTGTAGCTAAAAATGTATAGGCCTACTGTATAGGCCTGGGCGAATTATTCGAATATCCGGTTAATGGCGAATAGGTTTTCCTATCCGTAACCGCGAATGCCTTTTTTTTCTTAACCGGATATCCGCATAGGGCGCAAATACCTATTTACAAACCGGATATTTCTGTAATTACAACCGAGTACCCGGATATTCTTTAATATCCGAATATCCGCGGACGTCGGGCGACAACTGACATGAATGTTTTCTCTGAATCCTTATGAAACTTCTATTAAAACAGCATAAAACAGCATATATTAAGTATTTAACTATGCTCACCTCCGTGAAGAGTTAAAACAATGACATTTCTGACGTAATTTGTTCAAAGATTACAAAAGTTTTCCTTCACGTAGAGTCAATCACGATCAAAAGAAAAAAAGCAAATCGCCATCTTTAAATTAGATCCGGTCATTTTTATGAATGAACCGAGTGACACAAATGAACAGCGCCCTCTAGCGGAAAAAAAAAATATTTTTTTAATTTTTTATTAAATAGCGCCCTCTAGCGGCGAAAAAACTATTCGAATATCCGGTTAATTTCGGATAGTTGGCCAGCGGTATCCGAATAACAAAATTTCACTATTCGCCCAGCACTACTACTGTACTAGAATTTGCTCTAAACAACAAAAATTAAACGGAGAAAAAAAAATCACACTGAATTGAAATAAGGTTCATGGATGTTTTGTGCTTGAGGCTTATAAGTCCTACTGTAAAATCTAGATGATTTTTATAAATGTTTGTGTCGGTGTATATCGGCCTTACACGCTAGCTTGTCCTTACAGTAGGAGAATCCCTAATTATGAATTAGAACGTTCCTGCCGTTCGGACTTCTGAGGTGTTCCCTATGGAGGATGGAAGTTGCGCTTCATGTGCCAACTACTATTAGTAGTATAACATTTTAAAGGAGGGGATATCTAACTGGAGATTTCCTTTTTGGTTGCGTGTGACGTTTTCAGTTTGTTTACACTACAGTTGCTGTTTATTTTTCAAGAGCGTTTCTTTTTTTATCCTAACGCTCAATTGTAGAAGTCTAAAGTTGTCGTAACAGCACCTCATTGACAAGACTGGTACATTTCTGTAAATCCTAACCCAACTTTATCGTGAGGGCCCACAATTTCTGCTAGTCCTGTGCCACCCCGACCCGTCCTAAACTTGACCTCCAATTCCCTGAGTCAAACCAACTTCTGCAGGCAAACAAACCTATAATGAATGTTCTACACCAGCCAGTATTCCAATTTCATTCTTGAAGTCCAATAAATGATGACTGACCCGACAAGATCACGTCACCCATCCTACACCAATCCAAACCTTACCCAAACTTGTAGTCGTAGACACAACCATGATAACACTACCCTGTTGCTAGTCCCATGCTGTACCCAACCCATCCCCTACGTCCATGGTCTGGAAACGTCTAAAGACCCTCAAATGCAGCATTGGCCAGCCAACACCCCCACCTTCCTTCCCTATGTCCAAGAAACGTTCAATGGCCCAACAAAGCTTAGCCGTACACTATGCCAAACTTGACCCCCCACTCGATGGAACAGAAGTGTGTGGAACAGGTTCAGGGCTCAAATTTGAGGTAAAGGCCCGGTCACACAGGCCTCAATAAGGAGAACGACAACGAGAATGTTAACAATGCACGCCCTCGATTGGTTGAATGAGCATGGGCGTATTCAACCAATATAATGTGTTTTCTTTGGGTTGTGATCGTTATTGTTTTCGTTATCGCTGCAGTGTGACTTTGCCTTAAAGACTGCTAGAGGCTTGTTTACTGGCCCAACACTTTAAATCATCAGCCTCAGGCCTGCAGTCTTGTGTAACACTCAAGCCCCGAGGTTTACTGCACAATAATCTCCTCTCTACTTGCTTAATATCTAAGTGGCATCTTAAACCATACCAAGCTCATACACAAAGTAACGCCAGAGAGAGAAAGAAAGGGGGAAACACTTATTATAATCCCCGATAATTGTCAATAGCTCAATGTCAAGATAAAGATCTTATAGGTATTAACCACCTTCCCGTGATTAACGAGTCATCATTTTAAGAACCTTTCTTCTATCACTTTGACCGGTCTACACGTTAAACCCCCCCCCCCCCTTCTCAAAATTTTTCCTTTGGCGTTCAATTGCCGGAAAGACCTGATTGACTTTACTCTCTCCCCCTCGTTTCGGTCATTGCTTATCTCATTGGATGATGTGGCCACTGTATCCTGAGCTTCATTTTCACAAAGCTGTGAAGCAGTGAAAGGATGCTAAGAAAGAGGGCCCAATTTCATGGCTCTGCTTACCGTCAAATTCTGCACTTACCATCACCATTCTGGAAGAAGGCCTAGTAACGTGGAATACATGTATGCCTGTGAAAGCTTGATTTACATATGTAGCGCAAAATTCCCTGCTTCCCTAAGCACTGATTCTCTGCTTATGGTAAGCAGAGCCATGAAATTGGGCCCAGATTAGCAGGTCATGACTCAGCCCCAATTTCATAGAGCTGTTAAACCTTTTTCTGCTAAGCGGAAATAAGCGAGAAGCTGTTCAAACACTGTATATTATACATGTATCATTTGTGGTTTATCCAAAAAGAAACTAATTTTTGTCCTTATTTTGTCCCCTTTTTTGTTTTTGTTTTTTGGTAAAGCTTGTTTTAGGGTGACATACATGAAGATTTTTTTTTCTTTCAGTTTTGCTGTTTAATTAGCCTTCGAGAAAGACTCTGTTAGGGTCGGGTCAAAACACCAGTCAACTTACTATTTATTTTTTATATTTTTTATTATTTTTTTTTTTTGGGGGGGAGGGGTGAAATTATTTGGAAAATTAGTCATTATTTTATTTTCCATGTAATTTAGATTGTCCATCCAAAGGGATCATCTTCCTTTAATCCCTTTAATTTCCACCTCGATCCCCCCCCCAACTCTTAAGTTGACGTTAACAAAAAACAAAAAAACCCGGAATGAATCAAAGACTTCAAATTATTCTCTTTTGCTGTGTATCTCTCTCTCTCTGTGTTTGTATCCCACACCCTTAGTCTGTCCATGTTACCTCCTCCGCCCAAGCCATGCCCACCTCCAGTCCGACGCATCGCAAATACAGGGCTGAAGTCAGGTAAATGAACAACCAAGTAAATGAAGCCATGCAAAAAAAGAAAAAAAAAAAAAAAAAATCATCAACCAAAAATAATGCTTGCTGCTAAATATACTAACGATAATAAAATTAATGTTATACCAAGCATGAGAAATGTGTATTGTGAGCGAATGAAACGGTGACTTGCGTTACATTAGTCACATTATAGCTGTAATATGGGGGTGGTGTTTTTTTGTGGGTGTAACAATCACTGTTTCGGTTGTTGGACCATCGATTGACCGATAGCCAATACAAATGGAAACAGTTTTTGGTTACAACTGCGAAAATGCACCCCGTGGTATGCTGAACGATATTCTTGACTTGGTTTGTTGAGATTTGAAATTATCTTTCTATATTACCCTTGATACCATTTTGTGGTAAGCACTTTGAACTGTGTGGTATCCCAGAACTGCAGAAAAACAAATTCACAGGATAATCTGGTAGGATTCGAACCTACAACCCCTTAATTTTCAAGGCTCGATTTTGAGAATCTTCAAAACTGCAGTTAAAAATTTGTACTGGACCAGAATATTGTTAACAAGAGTTTTGAAATCAATGAAGTTGAGATTGCTTTAAAAGCGAGGTGAGAATTATCAAGTCGTGAAAATCGTTTCTTTGTTCGACTCGGCATGAGTTATCACGGAGTAGCCCATGTAGCATGCTATTACATTGCCTTGTGTTTATTTATGTTCTATGTATTCTTGTTTTTAGTTTGCTTTTGTGGTCAGTGTGTTTTTCGTTGGGTTCGAATTACTACCTTGACGCCTTATTATAGTTAATGTTATTTGCCAAATAAAGAAAATGTAAAAAAAAAACACCTAAATATTTATGTAAGTTACGCTTGTACCACTTAAGATCTGCCAAGTAAATTATGCTTTCATTAACGCTATGTTTCTTTGTGAATTGCAACAAAAAGGTGGTTGCTAAATTCGGCTTAAAATTTGCTTTTTTTTAAGTTACAATACAATTTGCCAATGAAAGTTGGATGCTGAGACGAACTGGGTCAAGAGTCATGTCAAGCTAGCGGTCTGTCATCGCTCGGCTCATAATGACACTAATGACAAATGGTGACGCCGATGACAAAAAGTCTTATTCAGTGAACAGACATTTAAGTTGAAAGACATCGGGAAAGTTGGGTCAGGTTCAGGGAGATTTTATTTAAAGGAGCGATTGTGAAGTCGTTTGTGTCATGGACAAATTGAAGTGACAAACGGTTGGAACAGGTGTACAATGACGACTGATTTAAACGGACAGACAGTCAGATGGTATTCGACGTATGAGATGGTTTCCATTCCTAAGAATAGATTTGAAGATGATTCAGTCTTCAGTTAGAACAAAATCAGTGACAATTCGTGATCTCATTTCTGTCGTAGACCAGTGTAAGTGGTGTGTAAAGTTAACATACAGTAACTTTGGTAAACATCAACGTCAATGAACACGATTAAAGCGACTACCTCTATAGTCTGAGGAATTCAAGTTTAAAGCCATTATACACTTACGAAAAAAAGAAAAAAAAAGTTCACAGATTTACAAACAATTTACAGGGTTTACAGAAGGTAATGGTGAAAGACTTCTCTGGAAATATTGTTCCATGAAATGCTTTACTTTTTGAGAAATTATTAAGCTGTTTAAAAACAATATCAATTCTCGATAAAGAGAATTACGGATTTATTTTAAACACATGTCATGACACGGCGAAACGCGCGGAAACAAGAGTGGGTTTTTCCGATATTTTCTCCCGATGCCGATGATCGATTGAGCCTAAATTTTCACAGGTTTGTTATTTTATATATAAGTTGTGATACACGAAGTGTGGGACTTGGACAATACTGTTTACCGAAAGTGTATAATGGCTTTAAGCGGTAACTTGTGACTCAGCAAGTCATTGTACAGCAGCCGTTGTTCAAATCTAGCTCATAAATCATTAAGTCTACTTTGAGCAACCCTAGATTTTTTGAAGTGTCATTGAAAACTATCATCGAAACCAAAATCCTTTTTTTGTTTTTTGCTGCAGTCAGACATTAACTGTCCAACCTCTCTCATTCCGTCTGTCGAGCCCAATCTGACAGCAATCTGTAACCATAAAGGAAATTAAATAAGACTTTTATCATTCAACCTGTTCATTCAATGACCTCAAGGATTAGCAGGTCATTACCCCCAGCCTGAGCCCCCCTCCCCCCTCCCCTGGATACTCCTAACCGATGGTGGGATAAAGGGTCAAGTGACCCCATTTAATCGTTGACTATTTGGGGTTTAGGGTTTCTACCTGAAATGTGTCTAAAATGAGAGTTTATTTTTAAAAATCCTCATGGAACAAACGATAGCTATCAAATCAGTCCAAAATCAGCCTCTTCAGGCAATGCACGAAAACATTCTGTGAGAAGAACTATATAGTATTTCCTTTTCCAAAAAAATATAAATTTAAGGTTCGGTGTATGTGAATGTGTTTTTGTTTCCCCCTCCCAGCAAAAAGTAGATTTTTTTTTTTTTATGTGAGTGTAGAGTTACGTTTTCTTTGATGTGACTTTTTGTACGGTCAGAAAACTGCATTTTTTACTTTCGTGCTCGTATTTAATACAGTTCAAGAAAGTTGTTTGCCTGTGAGAAAGACATGCATGTAGAATTTGTACATTTGTAGACTTGTACCCGTAATCTTATACCCCACCCCTTCCGGCCTCGCTCACCCCTCCCAAAGACCCCACCCCAACTCGTATTAAGTTTTGATTTATCCTAAATGCTTGTTAAGATTTCTACACGGATGTGTTTACCAGTTGAGACATGATGTCAGTTGATTGAAGCATGCTCACGAGCATGATAAGTTTCAACCAGTGTATTGCTGTTTTTTTTGGGGAGGTCGTGCTTTCTGCTCTACCGGCCAGGCTTTGGATTGATGATACCAAAGCCTACATCCCTAAGGATTGTGAAAAGGGGTAACCCTGTTTTAGCCCTAGGATTACGGTGGCAACGGCTTCTGGAAACAAAATAGTTGTAGCCCACACCTTGAAGAAGCGTTCAGGCCTTGTGTGTCAGGTGACTTGCATAAAAGAAAAAAGAAAAAATATATGTATCATGTGACCAAACATGCCTGGTGAAATCTGGATAATTCCAATCACGAGGCAAAGCGGAGTAAAATGAAAAAGCCATATTTGACCTCCAGATAGGCAAAACGTTTGTATGGGTGTGAGCCATCTCATACCTAGCCAATCAAAACCATATCTTGAATCATGTGAGATAGCAGGTGTCTTTTAGTAGTCGGGCAAATTCATGCTTTCTTAGTCGTGACAAAGCAAGTAAATTTACCAGACACAATTCAAAATTTATCTCGCAAATGACTTGAATATTTTACACTTGTCACAGAGCCTGCATTAAGCAACAAAATCAGTTTGTAGTGATTAAGTTTGAATGATATACTGTACTGTACATACATAATGATCACTTTATTGTCTAGTAACCATTAATTTATATATTCTACAAAAATTATTGACTCTTCTAAAAAAAAAAAACATTTTATTGTGAATTTTTGGATGCATTTTGCCCAAAGTTTGTTACTTTTTTTTTTTTGGAGCATCGAAGGTACATGTACATGTTGACAGTAACTGCATGCAATCCATCCTGATTTCTGCACGAACCCAAAATGCTCTTCCAAAACTAAATCCCATGTCTGTCAAACCCGCATCGTTAAAACCCAAACAACTGACTATTCAATGCTTTCTTTACCATTAACGTCTTGTTCCCAACCTCTCTCTCCCCCCGTCTGAATTGAATGCATTTTTCCGATTCAGTAGTAAGATAAAGGCTGCTTACGAGGAATACATGCGACTTCATATCGCCAAGGTAGTCACTGTTTTTCACCTTGTTCTGTGGGACAGTTCGGAGTCACAGCTATGGGTCCAATTTCATACAGCTGCTTTAAAGCGGAAAATACTGCTTGAAAAATGCCTGCTTAGCAATAATGGGCAGGATACCAGTCACAAGTTGTATTTGAGTGTGACGTGGTATTTTGGCTGGTAACCGTATTTTGGTTAGCATATTTTTGTTTTGCTTCATATCTAATTTTTTTTGCTTAAGCAGCTCAGTTAAATTGGGTCCACGATGCGGCTTAGGCTTCATGAGCCATTAAGTGCACAATGCTTCCAAAATGGCTGGTGGAACTGAAAGCCGTGGTCAAAAGCTGAGGTCTCTGTTTGGTTCTGCATCACAATGACTTGTGTAGTGTTAGGCATGGCACTTGGATGTTATAATGTGAGCACATTTGTTGTCTTTTGTCATTGGTGTCCTATACTATAGTATAGGATACCAATGATAGATCCGCACTCCTCTGTCTGGTTTTGTTTGTTTGCTCAAAGGTTTAATGCACCATTGTCCTGTAGAGGACTCCGTAGTATTTTACTCTTCATCTGTTTGAGTCAGTGTGCACAAATGTCCTGTTGGGGACACCGTAGCCTCTATGTCCTTTGAGGGAAGCATCTGCAATGTTCTAATGTCAATTTCAGGACACCATAGTCTAAGCTATAGATATCTCATACGTGTATGTACTGTACATCAATTCCTTCTGCACTGTGAGAGGATTTAGAATCATAGAACCATGGGCTTATGGCAGTAGTTAGTTTCCTGACATACAAAAGTAGTTCCCTACATTAGCCACCAACACTTTCAGGACTTTCACCTCCCCCTCCCCCCTCAGCTTCCCCTCTTTCTTTAATTTGAACCACTTTCATATAAATACATCCGGAATAAACTATTTATTATCAATCGAATATCAGTAAGCTCTGATAAGGCTCCAATCCTCATCAGCCAATGTTCATGGCATCTAAGATGTCTAAGACTAAAGAAACCCCTTTGAAGTAAAGTTGTACAGTCTCAGCTCTCAAAGTCCTCTTATAAACTTGGGTGTATAGAGCTGTTTAACCTACAAACTATTTCTGCCCAGGCTTCAATTTTCAAAACTGGAAATTTCCCACCATGAACGTCTGTATAAGTTGTGTGCAAATCTGTGAACATTTACGTGTATAATTATACTCTTTCTAAGGTAATGACATGAATGAACACTCAATTTTTCACTTTTTTTTAAGGGGGGGGGGGATTCAAAGGGATGTTCATGATTGACATAGTTGAGAATCATCCTACATCCTTTCCACATGAAATTTCAATTTCCTGATATGATTGTAGAATTTCATAGTTTGTAAGAATCATGGAACGTCTGCCTAAGTTTCAAGGTTATTAAAATTACTCTGTTTTTTTCCCCCTGTGTATCAACAGTCCGGTTCCCCCTTAGGAAATAAGGAACTTATTACAACTTTGAAAAAATGTCTGTACCTCGGTTTATTTCATGTTCAGGAATTTCTTCTCTTAATATGAGATGGCCGTTTTAAACAGCTACTTGAGCGGAGTGTTTTTAACAGAAATTCTATTTTAACTTGGTTATAATGCCTTTGTTCACCATTTAAATGTAATTTATTTTGATATGTGTAAACTTCTGAATTTTTGTAATAAGCGATTAAAAAATCAGGCCCCAACTTCAAGCTATTGACTGCGAGCGTCAAAATGACAACTGCTTTGACGTCATGTGTGGATGTTTGCTTTGTTTCCCTCCAGGCTGCAACAAAGCGACTTTACACATTGGAGCTCCCAACTATGACGTAATATGAATGATTACAAAACGGAGCTTTTTTTCGCGAATTTTTCAGAAAAGGGCTGGCCAGATAAGGGTTTTCGCAATGATTTTTTTTTTTTTTTTTTTTTTTTACTAGATTTTCTTAATAATTGAAAACATTTTAAATGAAATCCAGCAAAGTTCACGACTTGACATTTTCGTTCAAGCAGGTCTTTAAATATTAGCCCTTTAGAGACCATAGCGATCAAAATTGGCTTGTACTTCACATGTATCATGGTTCCTTGCTTTAAAAAAAATCACTCCAATTGAAAGGCCTCTTATCAATGTGCCCCATCTAAACCCATTTTCATGTCTTGCCGTATATTATGTGTGCAGTTTCAGGCAGAATGTAATTTATGCATTCCATGTGAAGATTTCATGACGTCCGATTATACATTGTCGTAAGTTGTCACCCCAGTTGGGGTCATTTTGGTTTGATATTTCATCCATCCTGTCCATACATCATCATGACCTTTTCCCATTTTTAGTGGAATTATTAACATTTAGTCATTTCCATCTATGGATTTACGATTGCATTTATTTAAGACATGTAGGAGAGTGCAGTTTGCATGGTTTGAGTTTACTTATTAAGGAGGCTGTGCACAGGTGCTTTTGTCTTGCAGAAAAAAAATATGATAGAATTATATTAAATTATCTTATTTGAAGTTAGTTTAATCATGGAGGAAGAAAATCTTCCTCCATGGTTTAATATACGTTTAAGTGAGGGCATAGTAACACTACTTGTATTGGTTATGGGACATTTTATTTAAACTGATGGATGTATACAAATGAAAATTGTTCAATTTATTTTGGAGAGGACAGATTTGAAAACATCGGTTCACATGAAGCATGAATCAAAACGCATGGTGTGTGCAATGCTATCTATCATTGGAAATATAGAGATTCATCAATGGTTTTGAATGCATACAAACTTTTATTTTCATATCTATCTGTAGGGTGAAGCTAATAATATGTAAAAATGTAGACATGTTATTTATTTCATGCTGTTTTCTCCAAAGTGCAATGCCCTGGGGAGTCAAAGTCATTGATATCCAAGACTGGACTGTTCCACTTATCCCAGAGGGGAATCAGATCCCAGATGTTTTTTACTCATATACTTAATGCACAAAATTGTACAGGCATGTCCAGATGTGACCCCTCAGCAAATAGTGTTGGACTGCATCAATAGAAACCATAGATCTCTCTTTTTTTTTCTTCTGATGGCTATGATCATGGCATGGTTGGCTTGTGTGTTAAAGCGCTCGCCTCTCACCAAGGTGACCCCGGTTCGATTCCCGGCCAGGGCAATGTTGAGTTGTGCGTTGGTTCTCTGCTGTGCCACGAGGGTTTTCCAGTGTGCGTGGTTCTCTACTGTGCCGCGACCATCCGGTTTTCCTCCCTTGGGAAAAATCATACACTTCCGATTTTGGCTGTGCTCCGTGGTCATAACGGGTTGATTTGGCTGGCAGCCAAAGGCGCCCTTGCGTGCCTGCTTCTCAAACACTTATCATCAAGCCACTGAAAAGGTCCCTCTGCAAATAATGATGACTGTATAAGATTCGCACTGCCTCTAGCTACCAGGAATACTCGGTGGTCTAGTTGGTAAGACACTATTCTAGAGTTGCAAAGGTTGTGGGTTTGAATCTCACCCTTGTAATACGCCTGTGATTGCTTTCACAGAGCTCGGGAAAGTGCAGTGCTATTAAACATCGGTGTATGGCCAAAACCGTAATTAATATGACGACTCTCTCCTCCTAGATTCTTTTGCCGGCATTATATTATTGATCAAACTTAATCTACCTTTATCAATTCTTGGTGTGTGAACTAACATTGATTCCAGCTTGCTTGCTTGCCGTTTGTCTTCAAACTAACAAGTTTTAAATGGAGGTCGATTATCTAGTGTTCGATCTTCAAATATTAATTTGTAAAACTTTAGTTGTTTGTTAGTTTGACTTTGGCTTCATTTTTCTTGCATTTTACAATAATGATAAAGTACACATTTTAAATTGACAGTGAAATAATGTATGCGAAATGGGGATGAATAAATCACATGATGGGATCAGCAAAATTTTACTTAAACTTTTGAACATTTGAACTTATATAAGATTACTTGACTCATGTTATAAGCAAGTTGCTAATCTTCATTTTTTTTTTTCCTGATGTAGAGATGTGACTCGCCAGAGAAACTTTCCAATATGACATCTCGTCACAACAGCCCCCTTAAGGTGGGCCTCTCCCCAACATCACCGGAACCTCCGACCGATCTTGCCAATCACATCCAGTACATGGAGACGTCCCCACCCGGAGGCAGACGCCGCCCTCGAAGTGTCGAGGCGCCATCCTCGAGTCAACTTTCGCCGAGTAGAAGACGTCCTCAGAGTGCAGAAGGTCCTTCGTCTGATCGAGGTTCCCCAGATGGTCGAGGCTCTCCAGAGTCTGGTAGAACCAGCAAAAGGTCCCAGAAAAGCAAGAGTAAGATTCCCTCGAGTCCGACCAGGGGCGACAATATGATTATAGAACCAGCAGCGCCCCAGAATCCTGGGAGGTATGATGAACCGAGTGAAATACCAAAGTATGCTGAAGCTTCTGTGATCGGCAAGGGAAAGCCTCCAACAGGTGGCTCTCAGAGTAGGAAGCTTACTGGATCCAAGAAGAGCCAGTCTAAGCTGGCACGGCCATCCTCCTACAAGTCCAAAGGGTCAGGTTCTCAGGACAGCCTTCAGTCAGATGGCTCCCTGACAGATGACGGGAGGCAGCCGACAGAAGAACGGAGAGGTGGGCCACTGAAGCGCCCACTGGTGTACTCACAGCAGCCCAAAAGCGCGATGAGTTCGCCTAAACCACCAACAGGCCGGCAAGAGATTCAACAGAAGAACATGAACGGCAGCTCAGATGGACTCTCCAAACCAAAGGAGATCCGAATGATGGCGGTCAAGCAGCAATCGGGGAAGAGTTTATTGCAGAAAGGCACTCAGAATCAGGATACCTCTTCGCAAGACGATCTAAGAGATAACGGAAGCCTGTCGACAAAGTTGCCATCGCTCCTCCGGATGTCCAAGACGCCCCAAACGAAACAGCAGGAGATCCCGACCAATCACAGAGGTCTGACCAACAGACCACCTCAGCTCATCGACGCCAATTCCAACCCAGTCCCACAGCAGAATGGCGTCTCACACAAGACATCAACCAGGACGGCAGTAGAAGAGCAGTCCGATTCCCAACTGAAGTCGATGCCTGTCCAAATTCCTTGCGGGATAAAGCAGCTCCCGGTTTCAGCCAACTCTTGTTTGTCGCAATCGCCCGAGCGGGCGAGCTCCGGGGAGGATGAGAAACCTTCCCCGCCGTCGTCCCCAAGGTCCAGGGGGCAGCAGAGCAGTAAGATCGCCCTTCCAGTCAGGGGTAGGGGATCCAGTAGGCTTCCCAGGGGTAAAGGGATTCCTACCAGGAGAACCAACAACTCTTAAAAAGGTCAGAGGTCAAATAAAGGTAATAAGGTTATAAAAGTTAACAATGTCCAGAGATCATACTGTACATGCATGATCATCAAATAGTAACAGCGACATTGACCCCTTTGTGAAACGCTACAGGGCGTTGAGCCACAAAGAGCAGCTATCGTCCAATGATTTGGCTCCTTTGGCTTCAGTAAGGCTTCGGCTAGTGCGCTTTTTCGGCGTCAGTGAGTTTTTAAAATTATTATTATTGCGTTTGACATCATATGCAAGGGGTCTATTAATTTTTTTCTTTTTTTTACTTCTCAGAAAACATCGATGGATAAAAAATAAGAATATTGTACTGTGTTACCCCAAAACTATTCAAACTTTGCCAAACTCTATAAATCTCTTTGCTGTGTATGAATCTTGTAAACAGTTCTAAACCAAGGTGGTGTGATTGTAAATATCAGAACTTGTTGCAATGACTACATAAACATTCCATCTTTGCAGAATTTAACCGCACTACAAAAAATTGGAGGGAAACATCACCCCAAAATTTGTGTTTAAAGCCCACCACTTTTTGATCTTCCAGCTTATGTTTTTTACATTGAGGATTATTTCGTAATTTTGAAGAGAAAGAAATTGCAGAAATCTGCGTTATGGTTGGATGGCAAAGTGCATCATTATTGGGGGAAACTGGCACAAGTTTATTTGTTTGTTTGTTTGTTTCCATAATAAACAAAATTAATTTTCGGAATTTGCACAAATCTATAAACTACTTGTGTTTTGACAGTTGTTGATGAAACAACATTCTTCGAACTTTGCTGACTGCTTGCAAATAGCAAAAAAAAACGATTAGCCCTCTTTGTGGACTTTCTGTATAAATTATGGAACATGTTTTATGGACAAAGTATTTGCTCTAAAGGTCTTAGGTATTTTTCTGAGAGGAATGGGGTGGCGATTTTTGTTCATCATCAGACGATGAAAATGTGAATTATGGTTGGGCTGGTCCCGAATACTATTTGAGCGGTAACTGGACCCAGCAAGGCCCGTTTTCAAGGCTCGGCTTACCGTTGAATTCTGTGCTTATGATCGCCATTCACCGCTTACTGCGCAAGCGCCAAAATTGTGCGCAAACCGTATAAGCGAACAAGTGAAAACTCCATGCTGATCCGTAAAAGTACGCTTGACGTGAGCGCGAAATTTCTTGCTTCCGCAAGTGCGCATTCTTTGGTTACGGTAAGCAGAGCCATGAAATGGGGCCGATGGGAGATTCCTCATAATTATCATGTGACATGTATTATTAATGTTTGGACATAAGTGATGAAGAAGAAAAAACTTGATACATTTGATGATTTTGGAATATCTCTCCGTCATTTTAAAATCATGTGACTAAAATGTTAGATTTTAGAATAATTTGAGTGTGTATCAAACTGGTTCTCCATGTTTTGCTAAAACACAAGTCTCAAGGCTCTTGTCAGTGATTCTATTCACTGTAAAACTTTGAATGGAAGTTCGGGAACCAGACGATCCTAGATATTTGGGATGAGGTTCTTTGTAAAGGTCACTTTTTCAAAGCTGCTATTTTGTAAATATATGAAAATGTACAACAAAACATATGGTAAACAAAACCGTATTGCTGCTGGGTGTGTTTGTAAAGTTGTAAAATTATGTAAATTTTATGTTGAAAAATGCTCTATTGACTAGAAAAAAGTCACAAATATCTACTTATTAATGTAATAACTAAATTATTATCAAACCTATGATGAGAATTTGTAAACGCAGAGTCATACATCACAGACGAATAACTGATTTTTCTGTGGGAGAGAGACTTTGATATTTCTGAAGTAGGTTTGGAAAATATTTGATACTTCCCAGGGAAATAACATCTACTGTCATTCGAACAAACAAATATCAGGAAAGGCAAACCATTGGTTATTCTAAAACAGAAACATAAGGTTGGGTACTGCTTAAAATGAGCACTGAGAGCTGACTTCCACAATGGCGCAAACATGATTTATCTTAGGGGGGGGGGGGGTGGGGGGGTGGAGGTGAAATTGGGATCAGTAAACCTTACACTACTAATCAGAGAGAGATTAGGATTTTTGGTTTGTTTGATCAAGTCAAAAAGCACAACAGCACGATCTGACAGGTTTACCAGCGGTATAAGTTTGCCTTGAACAAATATTTTATAAAAATTTGGACGATCGTGTTAACGAATCTTCTCTCATAACACGTATGGGATTTGTGTGAAGGTAAAAGTGTGTGAGGATATAAAATTATCTTGCCAAGAAAAAAGTGAATATAATATTTCTAAATAATTACACAGTTAGGGTTTATTTGAAGAGTGCATTTCTATTCATTTTCTATTGACAACCGAAAACCGATTGCTTACTTTTTCCAGAGAGAAAGAAGAAACCTGCCAAATAATGTTGACTGTTTTGTCAGTGATTTTATGCTCATTGTAGTGTGTTTATTTTGAGTTAATCTAAACTGAAAAAAAAAAATGAATGAAAAGGGGTGAAAAGTTGGGGATAAGGATGTTTTGAGTGGCAGTTTTTCAGATAACAGCAATGACCCCCTTGAAATAATTAACTTAAACTGAACACTGGGGGGTAAAAAAAAAAGCTTAACAAATCTCAGGATTTAATAGAAAGCATTAATTGAAATCTTTATGATTGAAACGAGTGTACTGTTTAAGTAAACGATAGTGTACCATCTTAATTAAAGTAATTTAATTATCCATTGAATATAAGTGGACGTCCAGTTTTCAACATTTTCAGCCATGCAAAGAGTGTGACATGGGAGGGTTGGGGTGTTTTAGACCAAGTATGACTGTAAAATGTTGATGCGTAATAAAATAATATGCATCCGTTTTGGAAGAACAATGGTGATAACGGCCCAATTTCATGGCTCTGCTTATCGCCGAATTCTGCGCTTATGATCACGATTCCCTGCTTACATGCAAGCGCCAAATTTCTGCGCTAGCCTTGTAAGCGTAGAATACCTAGTAATGTGAAGTACGCACGTGCAGAAGCCAAAATTTGCCGCTAACCCGCTACCGTAAGCGTCGATTCTGTGCTTACGTTAAGTAGAGCCATGAAATTGGGCACAGGCATGAAATTTAGTCATTTGAATAATGTAGAAATATTTTAATCGAGTACAAGGGCTAATGTACATACATATACCCGTGATGTAGGCTTCAACTTCAGGCTATATAATTGCAATCTTTTCAAAATTGTCCAAAAACAAAAAGGAAGAATATCATGCCTGTGTTAGTGAGGGAGACGTTTAGGAGAGGAGTGGTCCTCAAATATATTTCTCTCTGTATGACTTAGAAAATGTTGAAAGCTTTGGATGGTCCCAAAACCTTTAAATGTATCTTCACAGTTATTTATACTGACCTGAACTGTAAGCTTGGATGAAAAGGTGGTCAGTGATTACTGTTTTCTCCGACTGGGCAATGTGTAACAGGTACCTTCATTATGTTCCTATAGACCGTATTGAATAACCCCTTTTTTGCTATGAAAGTCGCCATCTTGTTGGGCAAACCGTATGCGCGTCCAAATGCATACATCAATGAGGCCCAGTTTGATTTCTACGGCACATGCACGCGCACACACCCACGCACACGCACACAGACGCCATGTTGTAGGTCAGAAATTTGAACAGTGACGTCATATTCAATACGGTCTATACACACAACTCTCTAAGTTTGAATGCTATGCAGTAAGAGTCTTCAAATTCGCCTGTCAGTGCCAAAATATATGCCAAGAAATAAGCCTGTGTAATTTTCAGATCGTTTCACTGTACAGATTTGTCGAACAAAGTAAACCAATGTACTAATTAAGTAATTGAAAAGTAGGGTTTGAAGCTCAGAGATACATAGTAAGGGTTTGCGGTGACGCTGTGTACATCAAGTAATGATTTTCTGGAGGTGTTTATGGCAGAATTTAGCCCTGTTAAACACACAATTCTATGGGCCGTGAGTGCAGCATTCTGCATTAAGCGAAACCATGATAATGGGCTTCGGTCTGAGCGTTTCAAATGTACTCTGTTTATCTTTAAGAGAAGACAGACCTGTGTTACTCCTGGTTTTTAACAGAACGTGAATTTATACTCAAGTCAAAAGACCAATATGGACTTGCTATGTATGTACACGCGTCTCTGTAGCCTTACATATGCACTTGGATTTTAAATTTCTGCTGGAGCATTTTAAGGGCACCAAGGCAATGGTCAGGGGGGTACAGAGGCAATCGCCTTCTTTGCGACCGTGAAGTATCAGGCCTGAAATACATTTACCATATTTCTTGAACCTAATAGTTTAATGAACACTTTAGTGGGTCAAAGAAAATGTTACTACAACCATAAATGTGCACTGTGCAATGTCATTGTAGATTATCATGTATCGTACAAGCTGTGGTAATAATTAAAGCTTTGTGACCGTATGAGCTGCTGATTTATTTTATTTTGGGATGTTTTAAGGACGCTGGCTGTATACTTGTACTTCAAAAGGCAAAAGACAAGAGTTGGCCCTACCCTGGCTGTACTTTTTTGTGCCTTGCGTTTTTCAACCTTTTCTTCACTCATTTGCTTTGAAAAAGTGTAAGGCTAACTGCCTAGCATTTTTTCATGCAACAGCCTTGCATTTTCCCACTATTTCTTCCAAATTTTGCTTTTAAAAAATGTAAGGCAAAAATTTGATTTTTACACAAGGCTATTTATAGCCTTGGGGTACATTTTTTCAGTCAAAATTCGACAAGTTCACAAGGCCTTGTACACTTTTTCAGTCAAAATTCACAAGGCTATAGCCTTGTACACTTTTTTAGTCAAAATTCGACAAGTTCACAAGGCTATAGCCTTGTACACTTTTTCAGTCAAAATTCGAAAAGTTCACAAGGCTATAAGCCTTGTACACATTTTCAGTCAAAATTTGCAGGTTCACAAGGCCTTGTACACTTTTTCAGTCCAAATTCGACAAGTTCACAAGGCTATAGCCTTGTACACTTTTTCAGTCCAAATTCGACAAGTTCACAAGGCTAGCCTTGTACACTTTTTCAGTCAAAATTTGACAAATTCACAAGGCCTTGTACACTTTTTCAGTCAAAATTTGACAAGTTCACAAGGCTATAGCCTTGTACACTTTTTCAGTCAAAATTCGACAAGTTCACAAGGCTATAGCCTTGTACACTTTTCCGGTCAAAATTCGACAAGTTCACAAGGCTATAGCCTTGTACACTTTTCCAGTCAAAAGTTGACAAGTTCACAAGGCTATAGCCTTGTACACTTTTTCAGTCAAAAGTTGACAAGTTCACAAGGCTATAGCCTTGTACACTTTTTCAGTCAAAATTTGACAAGTTCACAAGGCTATAGCCTTGTACACTTTTTCAGTAAAAATTCACAAGGCTATATAGCCTTGTACACTTTTTCAGTCAAAAGTTGACAAGTTCACAAGGCTATAGCCTTGTACACTTTTCCAGTCAAAATTTGACAAGTTCACAAGGCTATAGCCTTGTACACTTTTTCAGTCCAAATTCGACAAGTTCACCTTGTACACTTTTCCAGTCAAAATTTGACAAGTTCACAAGACTATAGCCTTGTACACTTTTTTAAGTCACAATTTGACAAGTTCACAAGGCTATAGCCTTGTACACTTTTCCAGTCAAAATTTGACAAGTTCACAAGGCTATAGCCTTGTACACTTTTTCAGTAAAAATTCACAAGGCTATAGCCTTGTACACTTTTTCAGTCAAAAGTTGACAAGTTCACAAGGCTATAGCCTTGTACACTTTTTCAGTCAAAATTTGACAAGTTCACAAGGCTATATAGCCTTGTACACTTTTTCAGTCAAAAGTTGACAAGTTCACAAGGCTATAGCCTTGTACACTTTTTCAGTAAAAATTCACAAGGCTATAGCCTTGTACACTTTTTCAGTCAAAAGTTGACAAGTTCACAAGGCTATAGCCTCGTACACTTTTTCAGTCCAAATTCGACAAGTTCACAAGGCTATAGCCTTGTACACTTTTCCAGTCAAAATTTGACAAGTTCACAAGGCTATAGCCTTGTACACTTTTTCAGTCAAAATTTGACAAGTTCACAAGGCTATAGCCTTGTACACTTTTCCAGTCAAAATTTGACAAGTTCACAAGGCTATAGCCTTGTGCACTTTTTCAGTAAAAATTCACAAGGATATAGCCTTGTACACTTTTTCAGTCAAAAGTTTTCAGTCAAAATTTGACAAGTTCACAAGGCTATAGCCTTGTACACTTTTTCAGTAAAAATTCACAAGGCTATAGCCTTGTACACTTTTTCAGTCAAAAGTTGACAAGTTCACAAGGCTATAGCCTTGTACACTTTTCCAGTCAAAATTTGACAAGTTCACAAGGCTATAGCCTTGTACACTTTTCAGTCCAAATTCGACAAGTTCACAAGGCTATAGCCTTGTACACTTTTTCAGTAAAAATTCACAAGGCTATAGCCTTGTACACTTTTTCAGTCAAAAGTTGACAAGTTCACAAGGCTATAACCTTGTACACTTTTTCAGTAAAAATTCACAAGGCTATAGCCTTGTACACTTTTTCAGTCAAAAGTTGACAAGTTCACAAGGCTATAGCCTTGTACACTTTTCCAGTCAAAATTTGACAAGTTTGTACACTTTTTCAGTCCAAATTCGACAAGTTCACAAGGCTATAGCCTTGTACACTTTTCCAGTCAAAATTTGACAAGTTCACAAGGCTATAGCCTTGTACACTTTTCCAGTCAAAATTCGACAAGTTCACAAGGCTATAAGCCTTGTACACTTTTTCAGTAAAAATTCACAAGGCTATAGCCTGGTACACTTTTTCAGTCAAAAGTTGACAAGTTCACAAGGCTATAGCCTTGTACACTTTTCCAGTCAAAATTTGACAAGTTCACAAGGCTATAGCCTTGTACACTTTTTCAGTCAAAATTCAAAAAGTTCACAATAGCCTTGTACACTTTTTCAGTCAAAATTCGACAAGTTCACAAGGCTATAGCCTTGTACACTTTTTCAGTCAAAATTTGACAAGTTCACAAGCCTTGTACACTTTTTCAGTCAAAATTTGACAAGTTCACAAGGCTATAGGATTGTACACTTTTTCAGTCAAAATTCGACAAATTCACAAGGCTATAGCCTTGTACACTTTTTCAGTCAAAATTTGACAAATTCACTTGTACACTTTTTCAGTCAAAATTTGACAAGTTCACAAGGCTATAGGATTGTACACTTTTTCAGTCAAAATTCGACAAATTCACAAGGCTATAGCCTTGTACACTTTTTCAGTCAAAATTCGACAAATTCACATGTACACTTTTTCAGTCAAAATTTGACAAGTTCACAAGGCTATAGGATTGTACACTTTTTCAGTCAAAATTCGACAAATTCACAAGGCTATAGCCTTGTACACTTTTTCAGTCAAAATTTGACAAATTCACTTGTACACTTTTTCAGTCAAAATTTGACAAGTTCACAAGGCTATAGGATTGTACACTTTTTCAGTCAAAATTCGACAAATTCACAAGGCTATAGCCTTGTACACTTTTTCAGTCAAAATTCGACAAATTCACATGTACACTTTTTCAGTCAAAATTTGACAAGTTCACAAGCCTTGTACACTTTTTCAGTCAAAATTTGACAAGTTCACAAGGCTATAGGATTGTACACTTTTTCAGTCAAAATTCGACAAATTCACAAGGCTATAGCCTTGTACACTTTTTCAGTCAAAATTTGACAAGTTCACAAGGCTATAGGATTGTACACTTTTTCAGTCAAAATTCGACAAATTCACAAGGCTATAGCCTTGTACACTTTTTCAGTCAAAATTTGACAAGTTCACAAGGCTATAGGATTGTACACTTTTTCAGTCAAAATTCGACAAATTCACAAGGCTATAGCCTTGTACACTTTTTCAGTCAAAATTTGACAAGTTCACAAGCCTTGTACACTTTTTCAGTCAAAATTTGACAAATTCACAAGGCTGTAGGATTGTACACTTTTTCAGCCAAAATTCAACAAATTCACAAGCCTTGTACACTTTTTCTGTCAAAATTTGACAAGTTCACAAGGCTATAGGATTGTACACTTTTTCAGTCAAAATTCGACAAATTCACAAGGCTATAGCCTTGTACACTTTTTCAGTCAAAATTCGACAAATTCACATGTACACTTTTTCAGTCAAAATTTGACAAGTTCACAAGCCTTGTACACTTTTTCAGTCAAAATTTGACAAGTTCACAAGGCTATAGGATTGTACACTTTTTCAGTCAAAATTCGACAAATTCACAAGGCTATAGCCTTGTACACTTTTTCAGTCAAAATTTGACAAGTTCACAAGGCTATAGGATTGTACACTTTTTCAGTCAAAATTCGACAAATTCACAAGGCTATAGCCTTGTACACTTTTTCAGTCAAAATTTGACAAGTTCACAAGGCTATAGGATTGTACACTTTTTCAGTCAAAATTCGACAAATTCACAAGGCTATAGCCTTGTACACTTTTTCAGTCAAAATTTGACAAGTTCACAAGCCTTGTACACTTTTTCAGTCAAAATTTGACAAATTCACAAGGCTGTAGGATTGTACACTTTTTCAGCCAAAATTCAACAAATTCACAAGCCTTGTACACTTTTTCTGTCAAAATTTGACAAGTTCACAAGGCTATAGGATTGTACACTTTTTCAGTCAAAATTCGACAAATTCACAAGGCTATAGCCTTGTACACTTTTTCAGTCAAAATTTGACAAGTTCACAAGCCTTGTACACTTTTTCAGTCAAAATTTGACAAATTCACAAGGCTGTAGGATTGTACACTTTTTCAGCCAAAATTCAACAAATTCACAAGGCCTTGTACACCTTTTCAGTCAAAGTTTGACAAGTTCACAAGGCTGTACACTCAGCAAAAATTTGACATTTACATGTACACAAGGCCTTGTCAATTTTTCAGCCACCTTTTCAAACAAAGTTTTACATTACACAAACCTAAAATGCACAGGAGTTGCTGTGGCTTCAAACCACTTTAATTTAAAAACCATTTACAACAAAGCATTGCTCTTGATACATTTTGGTATTGAATAATTGCACATCTTAGTTATTGATTGAAAATTGTCTCATTATCTTAAGTAGTTTGACCTTTCAAGGAGCTCGAAAAGATAACACCTAGAAATTAAAGAAATTACCATGTACCTAAGTCTTGCCAACACTACACATAAAACCACAACAAACAGAATCACAAGCGTAAACTATTAATTCTATTGTGACATTAAGTACAGTGGATTCGATGTTGCAACATGATACACTGGTGGGATTCGAACCCACGGCACCACCTTGTAGACCTCTAAACCAATGCTTCTGAGCACAACAGATGATCAGTTTGAACTCTGAAATAGACAATTATATTGCCGACTAAAACTGAACAAGAACGAGCGGGAACGAAGCTTATTTTTTGATTGGCTACCAACTTCTACCACAACTTTACCAGTACCTAACCCACCCAAAATACCCACAATCTTTAGTCAATATATAGCCTGGTTCATACCTGTGAATGCAAATGCAATGCTAATTTTGACGTCACAAATGGGAAGTGCCCTTTGACCAACTCCTGCGAAACATTCGCTGCAAAAACACCCCTTTGACGTCACAAATCAGATCGCATTCCCACTTGCAGCAAGTATGAACCAGGCGCAATTTTGGACCACGTTTCAGCAATTCCTGAAAATAATGACCCTAAAATGTTGGTGTCTGTGAGTGGCTAATACTTAAGCCCGGTTCATACTTCCTGCGAATGCGAAACAAATTTTCACATAACAAGTTTGCAACAAATAATTCACAAGAGTTGTCCACAGCTCAACTACTGCAAACCAAATTAAAATTAACTAAGTTTAAACTACGTTCAATAAAACTACCAGAAAGCAACTGATAACTTGAACAATGTACCTAAATTAAACCGCAATACATGTAGCTAAATTGAAACTACAGGCTACTTGGGTGGGATTCAAACCCAAAACCCAAGAACCAGAGTTCCCGCACTCGGATTGTATACTTATATACAGATTGTATCCTTACATATACATGTATAATTGTTGAACAAAATTGAAACTATTGGCTACTTGGGTTTGGAGTCGAACCAAAGACACAAAAAGCAGAGACCCATTGTTCATGTACACAGATTGTATTTGTATAATTGTAACTTAATTGAAACCAGTGCCTACTCAGATGAGCTTCAAACCCAAGACCAAAGAACCTGCATTCTAGAGCATGTACACAGAATGTATCCTTATAAAATTGAAATTATTGGCTACTTGAGGTGGGATTTGAACCCAACACTCAGAATTCTGAGAGCCCGCATTCAAGAACATGTACTCAGATAGTATCCTTACAACTTGAAATTAGTGGCTACTTGAGGTGGGATTCGAACCCAACACTCAGAGTTCTGAGAGCCCGCATTAAAGAACATGTACTCAGATAGTATCCTTATAAATGTTAACTTGTAACTAAATTGATTCTTCTAGCTAACTCGAAAGGGATTTGAAATCAAGACCCAAGAACCTGTGATCACACAATCAAGAACATGTACACAGAATGTATCCTTACAACTTGAAATTACTGGCTACTTGAGGTGGGATTCGAACCCAACACTCAGAATTCTGAGAGCACACATTCAAGAACATGTGTTCAGATAGTATCCTTATAAATGTAAATTTGTAACTAAATTGATTCTTCTAGCTAACTCGGAAGGGATTTGAAATCAAGACCCAAGAACCTGTGATCACACAATCAAGAACATGTACACAGAATGTATCCTTACAACTTGAAATTACTGGCTACTTGAGGTGGGAATCGAACCCAACACTCAGAGTTCTGAGAGCCCGCATTCAAGAACATGTACTCAGATAGTATCCTTATACATGTTAACTTGTAACTAAATTGATTCTTCTAGCTAACTCGAAAGGGATTTGAAATCAAGACCCAAGAACCTGTGATCACACAATCAAGAACATGTACACAGACTGTATCATTATCAAACTGAAATTACTGGCTACTTGGGGTGGAATTCGAACCCAACATTCAAAAACCTGAAACCACACATTTAAGAACATGTACACAGAAAGTATCCATATAAATGTAAATTTGTAACTAAATTGATTCTACTCGCTTCTCGGAAGGGATTTGATATCAAGACCCAAGAACCTGTGATCACACAATCAAGAACATGTACACAGACTGTATCCTTATCAAACTGAAATTACTGGCTACTTGGGGTGGAATTCGAACCCAACATTCAAAAACCTGAAACCACACATTTAAGAACATGTACACAGAAAGTATCCATATAAATGTAAATTTGTAACTAAATTGATTCTACTCGCTTCTCGGAAGGGATTTGATATCAAGACCCAAGAACCTGTGATCACACAATCAAGAACATGTACACAGAATGTATCCTTATCAAATTGAAATTACTGGCTACTTGAGGTGGGATTCGAAACCCAACATTCAAAAACCTGAAACCACACAATCAAGAACATGTACACAGAATGTATTCTTATCAAATTGAAATTACTGGCTATTTGGGGTGAAATTCGAACCCAACATTCAAAAACCTGAAACCCCACATTTAAGAACATGTACGCAGATAGTCTCCTTATAAATGTAAACTCCTTGTAAATGTAAATCTCCTTATAAATGTACACCGATGGCTGAGAACTGATGATTAGAGGTAGGTTTGAATTCTACAATCGACAATTACATCATTTATAAAAAAAGCCTGGGGCCGATTTCATAAAGATCTAAGATTGATCGCAACTGCAAATCAATCGTAGTTGCTAAGTTAAGTGTGATGTCACAAATACAAATCACTATGGTGATACTGAAAATTTGTCTTGCTATGAGTTGAATTGCTTTGTGAAATCGGCCCCTACGATTAGCTACTGATTTCTACCACAACTTTAGCATGCAGCTAAAGTCTAGGACTGTATGATGCCATGACATTTTCATGAACATCACGCAAGCCAAAATCTGAACAGAGTTATTTCATGTCTATGGTTGATCACAAAAAACATGAACATTGTCTGCGACTCTATTTTTTTTTCAGCTGCACCAAGTCGACTGCCACATCTTGTCATACAATAAGTTATTGGCAATTATAAAACAATGTCATCATACTTTTTAGAACCCTTCGGGCAAAGTTTAAATACTACAGAAAAAACACTGGACATACGACGCGCAATTTTGGAAAGGTAGAAACGGAATCTTTTCCGGCATATTTACAGTTTTTGGCAAAGTGGCTTTTTCTTCTTGTTCCCGACGACGGCTGGTTATGTCTGGTCCATTAGTTTATGGCTGTCTTCATAGCGACCTTGCACTAAGGTATGCAGTAATGAACCAATCTAAAGCAAAATAAGAATATTTAAACAAAATATAAAAATAGATGTTTGTGTTACTTATTGTTGTTTCAATGCAAAAACATGTATCTTGATTTTGAAATTACAGTGTATCTGGCAAGAGGAAGGCTGAACAAGTTTGTTATGCAAGTTCGTTCCAGGGCTTACAGCTACTCTTACAGACACTCTTGGGGCTACATGAAAAAGTATTTAAAACAAAAATAACTCAATAAGCCTTTTTGAGCAATGGCAGACGTGATACACGCGCGTCACACGCCGCGACTGATGCCACGCTCACCATGTTGGTGGTCATTAGGTTTTCATGTAAACGCCGCGTCCTGAATAACATACGTTCTATTTCTATGGTCAATTCGCACAAATTTACCACAACTTTACAGTGTTGTAGCATTGTGTCCGCCATACCTCAAAAAGGCTTACGGAGCTTGTTGTAGGAAATGAAAATCCTCTTAAAAACAGTCTATATTATAGGATATGGGGGGAAAAAGCACCAGGCAAGGAGTTCCAAAGGGATTACGTAGAATAAAGCTGTATGAATGGCTCTTTTTTTTACACCTCAGCAAAGCAAGAGTGTATGGGTGAGTAGAAGCAGAAAGCCTGGTTTCACGCTCAAACACCCTGATAGGAGACACAATAACTTTCTTGTTTCAGCGACAGATGGTGCGATGTAATATTTTGACTGCTAAGCAGAATTTGATGTGCTTTTGGTTTCCAAACGCGCAGGTATTGCACTCTGCCAAGGCGGCGTAGCCATGGCAGCGTTGGATTGGTCTACACCCCGCTCGCATTGACACCACCATGCTTACCTCTTCAGGATCTTTGAGGGCGTCTCCAAGCATCTTCTCGATATTTCTCATGATGCAGACTTTCTGCTGAGCCGACAGCGGATACGATATGGTCTTTGAGATAGGTGTGGTCTGAAAAGACAGGCATGTAAAATCAGATCTAGTCAAAAAAGTTTGCACAAATAGTATTAGCTATTACAAACTGCTTAATTAACTGAACGTTATCGTATCAATGCAAAGTAGTTACTGGTCTGATGTTTTGACCCTAGTGGAGTGTAGGCCTACAGGTCACAGTACCAGTTGCTTTTAATGATCCCTTGGTTTAAGGACAACAAATATTTGAAGCAGGATCTCTTTAGATTTGATGAAATACAACTTATGTTTTCACCACGAAGACATGAAAAGTCTGATTTCCATTAAAATTCTGAAACTTCTCATCCCTGCTACAAAGTCTAAACTTGTTTTCTTTGTGCAAGTCACCCTATAAAAACAGTGTGAAATTATCAGTGCTAAGTGTGTTCTTACCTTGTACCAAAATGTGACTGAAATTGTTTCTCCGCCATCGATAGGGGATTCAATGTAGTGCCACCTAATTTTGAGAACAATAAAAAAAGTTTCAGGAACAACAGGGAACGTGTGCTTCTTTTTTTATAAACTTGAGTTTCGACTCATCTCTCTTGGTGTGTCAAGGGCGAGCGATCAAGAGCACTGGACTCAAGCTCTGGTGATTCTGATCAGCAGAGCCTGGGATGCTTAAGTCCTCAGCCCAATTTCATAGAGCTGCCTAATTTTACAAAAGTAGCTCAGCACAGAAAATTTTGCTTACCAGAATAAGGTTACCAGTCAAATTACCATCTTACATAGTACACGTGCTCTATCTGTGGTTTGTATCCTGCTCCATTTTGCTAAGCAGTAAATGTTCAACAGCTCTATGAAATTAGGCCCATGGTTTGACACTTGTGCCTAGATGAATTGTTTACAGTTTTTGACAAAATATCTCAAAAGTTTGGGTAATTTAGACACTTCCCACGGGCAAAATGTCTTCAGTAGTCTGTTCTGTATCCTTTCTCAACCATCAAATCACCAAACAAGTTTTGACCCAAAAACTGAAAAATTTGCCCTCAGTGTTTCTGGCACGGTCTGATGAGGCCAGTCTACAAAAAAGCTAGTAAATTCTTCTACTCACCAATACATTGGAATATAGATAACGTCGCCGGGTCCAACGACCGTCTGAAGACCCTTCGCAATTCTGAACTTTGGAAACTTTTCATAGTCAGGGTTCTCAAAGTCGACCTGTTACAGAGCATAGGAAAGTATAAAAGAAGGCTGGGTACCATTTGACGACTCTTGCTAGTTTAGCTACAATCCCGGGCAAAATGCTTGGGCCAGGTGACAATAAACATACCCTCCCTGTTCCTCGCTCCCCCACTCAATGTCGTTAACCCCAGCTGGAGTAATGTTCCACTCAATGTCGTTAACCCCAGCTGGAGTGAAGATGTTGTGTTTCAGCTAGAACTAAGCACAGTCATTGGCACTTTCAATGAATTTCACCCTTGTCCAGTGCTTAAACTGCAGGACTTGCAGTTACAAGGTTGTGGGTTCGAATCCTCTATGCTAAACGCTGATTTCACAATGACTAGAACAAGTATTGTTGTATAGTTACTGAATCACAATTTCTTGATTTGAGCAATTCATATCATAGATGTTAAACCAATGTTTGTATGAGAGAGACATGGCTGTTGCCAGCTTGGAGTTCATATCCCATTGTGGGAGTTTGCCGAGTTCTCGAAGGAAAGACTAACTTAAAAAACTAAACAAACAAACAAACAAACAATTCAGGTAGGTCTGTATAAAAACAAAATAATAAATGCTGACAACTTTTTTACCTGGCTCTGTCTATCACAGGGGTGGTTGACCGGGAATGGGTATAGGCTCCCAAACTGACTGGGTGGGAACATGATGACCCTCTTGTAACCTTGTACCTGAGCAAACAGGTTCTCCTGCTCGTCATAGTGGGCTGGCGTCACGTTACCTAAACACAAAAAGGAAATCAAAATGCGATAAGGCAAGACATCTTTGGAGTTTGGCTCTATCCATGAACATCAATCAATCTCCTGATGATGATCAGAGCACGCTACAATCCCGGGCAAAATGCTTGGGCCACCCATTCGCAATGTGGCTATAAACAGCACCACTCACAACTTGGTGTTGGAAAACACCTACACCAAAACTACACCAAATGCCCACCATTCCTGTGCTTCAATAGACCGATCAAGTAGGCTCCGCCCACGACACACGTGTGAGCAAGAACACGTGAGGCTTTCCAATGCCTTTCTGCACAACTCGCCAAGATACGCGCACGCATGTCGGACCTTATTTGTCGGACCTTCTTTGCGTTGTAATTGGTCAATACGCAATTGGGCGGAGCTTAGTGGATCGGTCTATTGGGTTAGGGCTGGGTCAACCCAGAAAGCTGATCGAGCACTACTGGGTTACAGGAAATAAAGTTTCAGAGACTCTTCTATTAGTCAAATAAGGGTGTTTGAATAATATTCCGACACCCAGTTCCATACCTGCCATTGAAGCCAGCAGGAGGTTCGTCGTCAGTGGGCCCCAGTTGTACTTCCTCTGTTGAGCAGTGACCCATGACCAATTAAAATGAACAAAGTCCTGAACTAAAGCTGGTCCAACGGTGTCGTTCAGCGCTTGCTGTAGATATAATCTGACAAAGGATCAAAATGAACATTGGAAGTAAACTTTGAAAAGATCTGAAAGAACATTTCTGATAACACACTATAATCTGAGCATGAGACGTGTCATCACTGAGCGGTTGAAGACACTGGTCACCTTTAAGTAATTGTCAAAGACCAGTCTTCTCACTTGGTGGATTCCAACTTATGCATAAATTAACAAAACTGTTGAAAATTTTGACTCTATTGGTCATTAAATTTGCAAGAGAATAATGAAAGAAAAAACACCATTGTTGCATTACTTTGTGTGCTTTCAGATGCATAATTAAAGGCTTTCTCAAAAACTACGTTACTTCAGAGGGAGTCGTTTCTCATAATTACGTTTTATACTATCAAATCAATCAGCTCTCCATTGCTCGTTACCAAGTAAGTCTTTATGCTAACAAATATTTTGAGTAATCACCAATAGTGCTTTTAAAGGCAGTGGACACTACTGGTAATTACTTCCAAAAAAAATTAAATAAAAATTTACTTGGTAACAAGCAATCAATGGAGAGCTGTTGATAGTAAAAACATTGTGAGAAACAGCTCCCTTTGAAGTAATGTAGTTTTCGAGAAAGGAGTAATTTTCCATGTATTTGATTTCGAGACCTCAGATTTAGAATTTGAGGTCTCGAAATCAAGCATCTGAAAGCACACAACTTCGTGTGACAAGGGTGTTTTTTTCTTTCATTTTTATCTCCAAACTTTGATGACCAATTGAGCTCAAATTTTCACAGGTTTGTTATTTTATGCATATGTTGAGATACACCAAGTGAGAAGACTGGTCTTTGACAATCATCAATAGTGTCCAGTGCTTTTAAGAGAGACATTGGACTCAAGCCCATGTGCCGATTTCACAAAGCACGAAGATTCATCTTGAAAAGATGAGTTGTCAATATTGCCATGGTGATTTGTATCGTGACAACACACTTTGCTCCGCAATTAAGAGTGATTTGCACTTAAGATTAGTCTTGACTCTTTGTAAAATCGCCCCCTGTTGTTTCTGATCAGCCAGGGCTTGAAATTGGGGCAACAAAATCTACAAGACTGCAGGGCTTTTTTTTGGGGGCTTTAATTTTTTACGGGATCAGAATTTATTTTACAAGACCAGAATCAAAATGAGTTGAAATATTAGGCCAAATAAAAAAAAATACCAGCTGATCGTCCCCGCCCACATCCTTTTTTGGGGCCGCATCCTTTTTTTTACTATTTACTATTTTTCGATTTTTGTATTAAAAAAAATAAATAAAAAAAAATAACTTGAACCGTCTGTTTCATAAAACAAAATTTGTGAATGCCTACCAGCAAATCTTTTTAGTGTTATCCGACCCTGTTAGTGTTAGTGTTAACACAGGTCCTCATGCAACTAATAGGTATAAATAAGTTTGCGGTTGATTCAAACTGAAGAATTGGTGGCCTGTTTGATTTGAAATACTTAGCAGCCATCTTGAAAAAAAAATAGTAAATAGTAAATAGTAAGGCCCTCATCCTCCTCTTTTTTGAAAAATCCGGACGATCAACTGGTATTTTTTGTTATTTGGCCTTAATCAATCAAAAGAGATCTGTTTCAGATGCAGAGGCTGATGGAGTGAATATCACCCTAACAAGTCAGCACAAAGAAAACATGAAATGTGACTCGAGACTCACCTGTTGTCGCCCGGTCTCGAAGCTCGCAAGCGATGTACAAAGTCTGGAAAACTCATGTTCATTGACTGCATCTGTGGCTTGAAGTCCTTATTGGACTGGGCCTTCTTGGGGTCGTAGTACATGAACTTATGACCTCTGTCTTTGGCCTCGAATACATTGAACATTCCTGAGCCTTGGGGGGAAATAAAGAATTGAGAAGGGCATCAGTAACTATCCAAAGCTCATATTTGAGGGGAAACCTACAAGACCTCAGGGCTTGTAGCTAAAAATGTTTACTGGAAAGTTCTTTTGAGATTAGAGTCCTTCGACCTCTGGCTGGCTCTATGATAATGTTAACCCAGTCTGGCTCTTGCACAATGTAAACAGTGCACAACCTTTTCTTTTCCTTTTTTTATTTTTCTTCGCACCTTGCACCATCGACAAATGACGTCACCAACGCACCATCGCAGTTTAGCTTCCTACGTGAGCTGTGGGATTAATCTACTCAAGACTCAAGAATTTCTCTTATTTGTATTATTGGCGGGTGTACAAAATTCATACTCAACAGAATTGAAAGATGGTTATCAAAATCAAAGTTTAAAAATCAAAGTTAACATTTAAACATATTTACTTTTATTTCTTTTTTAAAGATATTACGCAGAGAGGTATTCCATACTTTTTACCTATGTTTTCTTGGAGGTAGTCTAGGTCCCATTTCAATGCTGGCTCTGCAAGCTTGGTACCCGTTATCACCACTGGCCTCTGAAAAAAATGAACACAGAATTAGGAACAGACAGAAAATTTAAGTGATCTCTCAGCAAAGATGAAAAGAGTCAATTGTTGTGTGGGGGTTCGGGTAGAGATGGCCCAGATGAGGGTGGGGATGGGGTAGAGATGGGGGAGGGGATGGGGTAGAGATGGGAATGGGGATAAGGAATGTTGGAAGGGACTTCTCTGACATGTCTGAGGTGTTCCTACATGTGCATCGAGTCCGAACAGGGCTCAAATTTATGGAAACAAGACTACAGGGACAAGACGTTTTTTAACAAGACTAGTCAAAAGAAACTGTTCTAATTTGAACAAGTACACAGTGTTTCGAACAACAGCAGTCGATCTTTAATAGCTAAAAAAGGGTGTGCACAACACGTAATGTGTGACGTCAAAATGTGTATCACATATGCTGCGGAAAAGTTTCCGTATGGCGCCACCACTTTTTCATTCGATATGAAATAATATAGTATCTAATTTACTTCAATGAGATATCCCTTTTTGTAAAAAAAGAGTGAAAAAGTGGTGGCGCCATACGGAAAGTTATCCTATGCTGCATTCGCACGATTCGCATTCAATTTCAGTTTTCAAAGCATTGACCAAAACTCAGTCGAACAAACAGACGAAATACAAATACGCTGTCGATTTATTATACTGTTGATACTGATGGGATAGGGGTCCTCTAGAATTATGAGGTTCGTCATTTCGCTATCGTGGAGACAATAGCGGAACGGATAGCAGAACAAACCTCATAGTTCTAGGAGTTTCGTAGGGGTCCCTTGACTTGACTTGAGCGGGGGAAGGAGTGGTTTGGAATAGCGACCTACCGTTTGAGCAATATATCTGCTTACGTCCGGATCATCTACGTGAAGTCTGGGTATATCGTCCAGGGGTAATGGGTAGTCTCGAAACTTCATGGAAGAGAAATTCCGCTCCGACTTCTGCTGACCGTTCGGTGTCATTGTCAGTTCAATATCCGACCATGGTTCAATTTTACAGCATAAATTATTAAATAACAAACTTCTCCAGAACTAGTAGGGCTGTGTTGGCAAGTTTTCATATGATAAATCGTTGAGGTAGACTTTAAAATACTTTTATAAAAGAAAGTGGAATGACCATCATGACCATGCACTCCCGCTTAGTTGTACGGAATGACTAGTGTGTAAACATGTTCTCTAGTGCCAGTCAGTAACAGTCAGTCAGTGTTGTCACGAGTGTAGCTAGTGTGAAGTTCTGGTTGGCCGACTTGGGCTCCCCTCAAAATCGGCAATAGAACCGACCGTATTCAACCGCAAAACACAGCTTTTATATAACTACCGAACAGAAGTCATCTACTGAATGAAGAATGGACCGTCACACACCATGAACACACATAACCAAGTTTCACAGCTCGGAATTCGTTTGTGGACCCGGAAGTGTAATGCACAAAACGCTGATGTAAATATAGCTGATGTTGTCAACAGTGTTGATGACATTGGCATGGCAGTTTGTGTGTACGTGCGTAGTGCAATGTTGATGACCCCATATACTTGACCTAGAAATACTGCGCGTGAGTGAGTGCGCATTGCCCCCCCCCCCTCCCCCTACCCACGCCCCCGGCCGGCGTCGTCACGCGTCCCTTGATATCGATATCGGGTGGTTGTGTACTCCTCCAGATCCAAGAAGAACTAATGAGGTTCGTCGTACCATGGAGGAAGAAACATGGTCATACGATCGAACGATAGCCAAATGAACCTCAATAGTACTAGGAGGTTGTAGCTGACCTAATATACGATCTTTGGTTAAAGACATGGACACTAACTGGTAATTGTCAAAGACCAGTCTTCTCACTTGGTGTATCTCAACACGGTTACATTATGCATAAAATAACAAAAAAAAAACTGTGAAAATTTGAGCTCGATTGGTCGTCACGAGATAACTATGAAAGCAAAAGCACCCTTGTCACACGAAGTTGTGTGCTTTTAGATGCTTGATTTCGAGACTTCAACTAAATCTGAGGTCTCGAAATCAAATTCGATGAAAATTACTTCTTTCTCGAAATCTACATTACTTGAGGAGAGCCGTTTCTCACAATGTTTAATACTATCGACTTCTCCTCATTACTCCAGTAATTACCAGTAGTGTCCACTGCCTTTAAAACAGGTTGGGTTGGGAGCGGGGGGGGGGGGGGGGTACAAGTTTGGTTCAACATAATTCTACTTGAATGAAACATGAAACGGTTGCACCTATTGTGTGGAACTTGACAATGCAAAACGATCTCTATGTTCTACTTCTATATAGGCCTATTAACTTTTAATAATTAATAATTTAAAAAACGTAGGCTAAATTCCCCTCCTCCTTGTCTAGACTTATAAAAAAGGGTCTTACAGCATTATCACGCAAATAAAAATGCAGTCTTTGATTTTTTTGCAAACTGCGGCGGCATTGTCTTACAGAATTTACATAGGCTTGTAGTTTATTCAAGTAAAACCATGGAGGAATTCCTCCTATCCATGGTAAAACGATGTGTGCCCATTTCTGGAGGCGTTTGTTTTGGTCACGTACACACTGGTTAGTTTAATTTAACACGATAGAAAGAGCTTGGTTAAAAATAAAAATAAATGCCACCACCACCGAAAGTGGAGTAGGCCGACCCTGGAAACCGCAGAAATTGGCCTACGTGCAAAAAAAATTTCTCACCGCAAAAAACGCCTACGTGCACAGGAGGGCGAGAGCTGTGTGCATGCACACTGGGGTTTCCCGCCCAGTGTTTGCAGCATTTCGGATCAGCGAACTTTGGGTTCACTGATGCTTTCTTCAGGCATGAAATTTGGTCCTCTTTGAAAAAAAGAAAATAGAGTACGCAAGAGCTGACCTACATGTACATTGTGTAGGTTTTATAACAGACTTTTCACAGGCTGTTTAATCGCAAGTTTCAGATTTTTCCAAGAGCAAAACCGGAAATCAGACTAAAGTAGACAGAAAGTTCATGACTGTTTCTAATGTTTGAACTGTAATGTCATGGCTACTGATGGTTGTCAATTCAATAATATCAGTTGTGAACATTTCTTTTGTGTGAATAACATTTAGGGCATCTGAACATCCCAGTTTATTTCCTTGATCCACTCACACACAAAAATGTATTTTAAAAAAAGATAACAGGCCTATAGCCTAATCCCATACGGTAATCCATAAAAAATACCCACCCCAAAAAACAAAAAACTTAAAAGAAAAAATTAAGAAAAGAAAATAATACAAGTTTTCATTTAAGAATAAGTTATTAATAATGGGCAACTGACACAGTTTGTCATCTTTCAGCATCTACAGGCCTGCATAATCCAGCCCCATTATTTATTCACTGCCAACTGCAATTTGAAGGAGGGACTTTTATTTCCTCTAAAAATTGTACAGCATTTTAATTTCATTAATTAATAAACACAGAGAAAACAAAAAGTAAAACCTACCACAATCCCCATCTTTTAAAAGCCTCAATAAATTTATACGGTACTTCTAACAAGATGTCACCTACTTAAAATACGTTTTCCAAACACTGTTGAAAATTTAATATTAAAACTTGAGTTGCTTTTTGCTTATACTAAATAGGCCTCGTCACAAGAGGCGTCTCGGTTACACAGGCACTTTTGATCAACCAACTACAGTGCATGCTACAGGACAACCTAAAGGCACTGTACACGTTTGGTAATTGTCGAAGACCACTCACTTGGTATATCCCATCATAAGCATAAAATAACAAGCCTAATTTGGGCTCAATTGGTCATCAAAGAAAATGTTCAAAGAAAAAAGACCCTTGTTGGACGTATTTGTGTGCTTTCAGATAGGAATAAAAGACTTCTAGCAAGAAACTTCTTTTATTATTTTAGTGAGGCATTACCCCTTTCTCAAAAACTACGTTACTTCAGAGGTACTTGTTTCCCACAATGTTGTATACCATGAACAGCTCTCCAATGCTCATTACCAAGTCAGTTTTTAAGTTAATATTGGTTTTGAGTAACTACCAAACGTGTACAGTGACTTTCCAAACGATGTTTTTTTTTTAACGATCCCTAAAAGTACATGTATGTGTCAACATTCAAACGTGAATAGATTCTCTTACTGGAGATTGCCTGGAACTGGTTGCCTGTAAATTGCCTCGTGTGACATAATAATTTACAAGGTTCCTTTTTGAAAACAATGTGACATAATATTGTCTTTTTACAACTCCAAATCTTATAAAACTCAAATAGGGTATTAACTTGTGTAAAAACAAAGCTACAGCACCTCTGAGAAATCTGCATTGAAATAAACGGTGAAGATTTTATAATAATCTAATTTTACAATTAAAAAAAAAGCTCAATTGAACATTAATTCTCACAGAAATTATGCATTAGTACCCCGGATGTATTATGAGGCTTTTGACTTCAAAAGGTCAAGTAGATCGAGAACCCCACCCCCCCCCCCCAAAAAAAAAAAAAATCTAGTCAATGGTTGGTCATGGTCGTAGCATGTGCTTTGCCTTTTCTTCCTAGTCATGCAATTTTCTTTTAAGTAACTAATTTTGGTCTCTGACTTAAGACCGCATAGAACAAAAAGTCAGTAATTAGTTGAATTAGTTTAATAGAATGAATAATACCATGTCCTGGAAAAAACATGTGTCCACAAATAGCTAAAAGCATCACCTTTTTTTGTCAACACCCATCGTAAAAATTACTTTAGTGTTGACTTCTAAAAGAAAATAATTCCCATTACAAGAATTAGTAAGACATTTTCAAAGCCTCAGCACTTTGAAAAAAACCATTATTTCGTACAAATTTACAAGCGTAAAAAAAAAAATAGTGACTAAAATATTCCTTACTGCAGACTATACAACAAAATACATGCATAAATTTTTGTACAACTATTCATATATTTATACAATACTCACTATGCCAAATATAATAGATACAGGACTCTCAAAAATATCACAATGTTTATCCACGTAGACCAATATTTGTGCCTGGTTTATAACTAAATAATAATTAATTTGCATAGTCCAATTACCAAATAATACCAAAATAATAATTTATTTGTATAGTCCAAATACATAACAAAAAAGACTTTAAAGTCACAGTATTTTCTTAATCTGCGTATTTGTTCCATCCCTGTTAAAAACAAAACGGCAAATTGAACATCTCATTTCATATTCAATATTTGCCTTTTCTTCAAAATCAAGTTTTCACGGTTTCCCACACCAATAACAAGTACTTTGTAAGCACTAATTAATATAACAATACAAATTCAAAAAATACATACGTGTACTCTGTTTTTAAATAATTACAATTAGAGAGAGAAAAATTGCAATAAACACTAAGCATATTTGGGAAAACCCTCAGGCAGAGTAAATTTTGGTAACAAATCGGAATTCGAAAGACAGATTTTTAGAAACTTCATAAGTTCGCCAGCAAACATCAACAGCCTAAGTATATAAAATATAATTTGACATTTTTATTTGCCACATGAGAAATGCTCTTCAAAAATTCAAGAATCATTTTGTTTTTTAAACTGCAATATGGAGTAGCTTGCTCAAGATGATTTGATTTGTGGATGTTGACGTTTTATAAGCGAGACTCTTCGTCCATGTAGTCATTGTACCCGCTGTTGGTGTATGCCCTCGTGGTCTTCTTTGATCTTCGTGTCTCCGTCTCTTCGATGACATCACCATCTTCATCATCGTCATCGTCATCTTCTTGAGTGATCATGTTGGTCTCTTTCCTCCTGGAGCTACTGTGCCCAGAGGACGTCCCAGAGAGGGAGTGGTTACTCTCGTTGTCGCCACCCATGACGTTGTAGGTGTAGGTCCTTCCGTCCACGATGGATGATTCAGCTTCGGAATCCTCGTCTGGACCCAGATCGATCATCTCTGGTGTCTCCTCAGTCAGGGTCACCATCCCGATGCTTGTCGGCACCCCAGCGGAGTGGGTCTTGGAGTTGGCCCGGCGAGAATATGAGGAGGTCTCTGTCTGGGAAGGCTTCTTGATGGAGTGGGTGTAGCTCTCCTCAACACTGGTAGAGGTTGTGTAGTTGGTCATTGGGTCCTGGTAGTCCTTAGAGGACCTTCCTGTAGTGCGGTTCCTCTCCAGGGTGCCGCCAGGATGTCTACCGCCGGATCGATCGCTGTCTCGCGTCCAAGAGGACCAAGAAGAGGTGGTGTCCTCCTCTGTGATTGGACTGAGTTGATTCTCAAACTCTACGTCCTCCCTGTAGACTGCCCTGGCAGCGGCCATGCCGGCCGAGTTGTTGCCATTCCCGTACATCGTTCCATCCAGGAATGTGGCTTCCACGGTCTCGTCCTCATCTAGCATCTGACGGATCTCGTGGGCCTTCTCATTTGTCAGTCTCTGACTGCCGCTGGCGGACGGTCCAGGTCCACCAAAACCTACCGTGGAGTAAGTATAGCTGGCACTTGAGCCTGAATATCCACCATCTTGAACCCCGCTGTTCAGATTGGCGGTCACCGAACCGTCTCGATTCAGCCGGTTTGCCAAAGTGCCCCCCGAGCCATCTATGCCATCCACCATTCGAGCACCAGAGGAAGACATTTGAGTTGTAGTGGTGCTGGACATTCCCGTGTTGGACCGTCCTGAACCAGCCATTCCCGCACTGGACCTTCCAGCGCCACTACCATACCCTCCGTTGCTGACTGCAACTCCGCTACCAGCTAACCGCCCGTTGCTGGTGACTCGACCATTGCTGGCGACTCTACCATTGCTGGCAACAGCGCCGTTGGAGAGGGTCTTTACATGCCCTGCTCCAGCTTGGCCGTGAACGGAACCATCATTGATCAATGCAGTCATGACAAGAGCGTCACGGGCAACCTCAGTTTGCATATCTGAGAAGAAATCCATGCTGGCCTCCTGCAATATTAAAAACAAGAAGAAGTAATATTAAATGTATTAATTATAGTAGAAACATAACAAGTTATAGTTCCAACATAACAAACTCATTACCACCAAATGTGACAATGAAATCTGATGATATTTTCACCGATTTTTTTAATGGTGTGTTTATGAATTTAGTTCACTCTTCCGAAAAACCCTCCCAAAACAATGATGTACTTTCTCTTTTCAAGTCATACCTGAGATTCATACTCTCTGTTAACGCCTCCTCCTAGGAGTGAGATGCTGTCTGGCCAATCATCTGGGTAGCTATCTGCTGTATCAAGCCACAGGGGGTTGGACCTGTAACCAAAAATAAAAACCATCAGATGAAGTTTCTTTCTTGACGCAAGAAGTTTCTTATCCCATTGTCGTTTCTCCCGTTGTTGTGTAAATATTTTTGACATGTTTTTATCCAAATAAATTCAATCAATCAATCAATCATTCAATCAATCAATCAATCAATCAAATAATCAACCTAGTTCCCAGTGACGTACGATTTCGCAATTTTTCCCCATAAATTACCTTATTTGACACAGCTTAATTTTTGCATTGGAATGTGGAGCTCCGTTCCCAGACTTCTTGAGAGAGATATTTATTACTTACCCTTGGTAGGCAGCCGCCTCTTTGACGTCGGCGTCTGCTCTCGTTGCGTAGATCACTGCTGGACTATTACCGTGGATCTTTTTCAGGAATCTTGAATGGACAAGAAGAAAATATTACAGAAACAGAGTGAGTTGAAAACTCATTTGGTTAACAACCGGCTGAGATTTTGTCTGAGATCGTTAATATCTATCGTTTTTTGCTAAAAGGCAGTGGACACTATTGGTAATTACTCAAAATAATTATTAGCACAAAACCTTATTTGGTAACGAGTAATGGGGAGAGGTTGATAGTATAAAACATTGAGAGAAACGGCTCCCTCTGAAGTGACGCAGTTTTCGAGAAAGAAGTAATTTTCATCAAATTTGATTTTGAGACCTCAGATTTAGAACTTGAGGTCTCAAAATCAAGCATCTGAAAGCACACAACTTCGTGTGAGAAGGGTGTTTTTTCTTTCATATTATCTCGCAACAACGACGACTAATTGAGCTCAAATGTTCACAGGTTTGTTATTTATGCATATGTTGAGATACACCAAGTGAGAAGACTGGTCTTTGACAATAGTGTCCACTGTCTTTAAAAAACAACACCAAAAATTAAGAGGAAGCGGTCGGGGTAAGTTACCTTCTCTGCAAACAGCACAGAATGATGATGAAGATGAGAGCACCTAGGAAGAGCAGTAGAGCTATCGCTAAGAGGGCTGCCTCTAAGATGCCGAATGGTGCACCTACCGCTCCTCCTCCTAGAGCCTGTTATCAGATGAGAAGAAAAATAATAAAATCAAAGTAATACATAGCGCACTTATCTACCAAACCGGGTACTCAAGGCGCTCAGTATCTACAAACTTTCAGAAAGATAGGTTGTAGCAGTGATGAATTCTGAGACCCAATTATGTAGCAGCTTCTAAAGGGTTGACAAGGCGCTATCACGGCGCATCCAGCAGCCACAGCTAGGAACACCGGGGCGAAGCCCTTCTCTTTTCGATAAGCGCACTGGGTTCTTTAACATATGTTACACAACACATGGGACCAACGGCTTGTCCCATCCGAAGGACGAAAGAAGAAGAAGAAACCATATTGAGGTGATAATTGGGATCAAGAACATTTGTTTGGTTGTAAGGGTTTGTCAGAACAATCAATGTCCAAATAGTTCTCTCTCTCTTTTTTTTTAATTGTAGGTGGGTTCAAAGAAATAATTTGATTTAGTTTTATTTATTATGGTTGCAAAGAAAAGCATTCTCAGAAAAGAATAAATATTTACTGTACTGTACTAGCCAAGAATTTCATGGATAGAATACAAGGAAGGAAGTTTCATTCATTTCATTCATTTCAACACATTTATTTCAATGTTGCCATAAAGTTACATTTGTGTACATCATTAAAGTTAATATACATGGTAATGAATAAATAATGGCAAACCACAGATGAAGTAAAGACAATAACAATTTACACTGAAGTTGAGTAGATAATGACAAACAGGACAACATCTAGGCATAGGGTGAAGCAAAGCTTTCAGTTTGAGATGTGGGAGAGGTGGAAATGAAACCTCACTGCCAGCCGACGGCCCAAAAGAACTAGGTTTTGTCATTATCATTACAGAATGTCAGAGTTTCAAATAAAATTTGGACTTACGAAGGCTTCGACTACTGCATACTTCTGGAAGAGAGTGCTAATGGTCGCTCTGTTTATATCAATCAACCTATGAACGGAGAAACAAAAAGCACACATCAATGTCAAGAGTTTTTCTGCAAAGGTCTAACAAAGCTGAAGAAGGGTTTTACTAGGACTGTATGATCAAACTCAAAGGCTGGTCAGGAAATGGCTAGGTTTAAACTATCATAATTTTAAACTAGGGTGCATTTTGGCGGTCGTAACCAATAACTGTTTTGGTTGAATTGGCCATTGGTTAACCAGTGGCCAATAAGTGAATAAGTTATTGGATACAACCGCCAAAGCGCACCCTACAGTGCAATGTAAAATAAATAAAAAAAATAAATAACAAAATCTGGATAAATATTTGGTTTGCGGTAACACCATGTGTGAATCTCCTTGCCAGGTAGAGTTTGTTCTTCGAGAACTGTCTTGCTTTATTCTACTACCGCGGAGTAGATTTCTCGGATGTTCAAGAGACTGATCAGTTCTAAAAAGAACTGTCCTGCTTTTTAACTACGACCTGGGCGGAAGGTATAGAAAATTAGCTAATAGGATCGTAATTAACTTCACTACCGCGAAGGCAGTTCTTGAATTGGTCTCAAAGTTTTGACAAGCTTGCTCTAGTCATCGTCAGATGCCTCAAATCATATAATAAATCTGGATAATTCAGTAAAAAAATACATAAGACAATAATTATAAAAAGATGTTATATAGAAGAGTAATTAATTAGAATCTGGGCTGTATCCATGAGCAGCTTCGGAAATAATCTGAGAAAAAATAAATTCCATTTCTCACCTGAGTATCTCCGCTGCGGCGATAGCAGAGTTGGTATTTTGATCGATGACGTGGAACGTGACACTCGTTTGACCGGGGACCAAGACGCCATTCTCATCGATAAGGGTTGTGACATCATCAATGACGACTTCTCCGCCGGTGATGGTCTTTAAAATCCTGATAGCAAGAAGAAATAAAAAACAGCAAGACATTACTACGAGTTGTTTTGATTTTTCAAGTTCGGCCACCAAAACTCAGAAACTACACTTAAAGTACGAAAGCACAAGAGAAAACACGTCATAATTATAAATTACAATAAGAAAATCCATAGAAAAACAATTAAAATCCACAAATTCCAGAATATTGTACAATTTTTTTTTGACCAAGATCCTCAAATAAACCATAACAGAAAGGAAGAAGGCAAATAATGTTAAGTTAAATCTTACTCAATGAGTTCTGCTTGCTGTTTGATAACGTCTTCCCTGGCGCCGTCAACGACCAGTACCACCTTTTGTTTATCATCGAGCGTAAACACCTGCACAGCATTTCACAAAAACATGTTATTATACCGTTTATTTAAATTTCACATCATTGAACACCACTCCAAGACAAATTTCGAGCCATTTGATTGTTTTAATTCCATATGCATGTAACATGTCTAGGATAAAACAAACATGTTAAAAGGTGGTTGCGTTTTTTACAGAAAATCTGGAGCAAATATTATGTCCACGCAAAAATAGGGACTAAGACTGCCATCCAAAATATCATGTCAAATACAACACTTCTGACTTTTTACTCAGCACAAAATTTGAATTGGGCCCTGGGGTGGATTTCACAAAGAGTTAGGAAGACTAGTCCTAGGAGATATACAAATTGCATGGATAGTCCTAAGTTAGGACGAGTAACTGGTCCTAACTCAAGACAAGACTAGTCCTAACTCTTTGTGAAATGCACCCCTGGTTCTTTATAATTTTACCTCAACTTTGTCTCAATATAATGATTGAGAACTAGACCTCGGCGTGTTTAAACAGCTAATTAAAAACGCATTCACTGCACTCTGTTTCCCTTAACCGAAATGGGTATTTGATGCTTACCCTAACATTAGCATTGTCCGTTTTCCCGGATTTATCCGTAGCCACCACAGAGATGTCAAAGAATCCACCAGCGCCAACGCCGGTCAAAATCTTGTTGCTCCTGATGCAGCCGGTGTCCTGCTCGATGTAGAAGGTGTCGTCGAATGTTGTTACTTCTCCATCCAGGGTGTAGCTGACGGATTGAATGGTGTAGTCGACGCTATCCCCAAGATCGACGTCCGTTGCCTTGATGCATGCGATCTGGGTCTGTTCCTCGGCGTTGGTGAGTATGCCTTAAAGAAGAATCGAACAGGACAATGTGTAATATTTGGTGAATAAAACTTCCAATAGAGAAAGACCAGGAACAATTTTTTTTATAATTAATTCCTATAATATTAATAATCCAATAGATACTTTTTTTTACAATTAACATCCATCAAATCATTGCGGTACCAGCGGCTAAAAGGGCCCAGACTGTTAAAAAGCAACTCACGAGCAGAGTATACTGTATGAAGCGTCAGGACGAAAACGGCTTTCATTCACTCCCTCGAAAGAGATTTATTACCCGCAGGTTTACTATTATTTATAGTTTATTCTTTCAACTCACTTGATATGTAGATCTTCTGACCAAACTGCGGACCATTATCGTTAATGTCCTTCACCTCAATCTGGACTTCTTTGAGCGTGACGTCAGAATTCACGTTGTAGACGCCCGACGGGACGTAGCTGGCGTTGTTGGTCGCTTTGATGATTATATTGTGGAAGCCTGTTGTCTCACGGTCCAAATCTCCGACGACGAAGATCTCCCCTGTGTTCTTATCGATCCTGAAGTTTCCATTGCCATTCCCACCTGAAATTGGGTTGAAGACAAAAAGTATACAAGACATGTATAAAAATTCATCAATGGGAAAAGATACCATTGTTTTGGGGAAGAGTAAATTAATTTCAACAGAGCAAAGATTCACGGAAAACAGTGGGGAAAAAAACTAACAAAGAAATTAAAAGTAAGTTTTGGGATAGTTTGCAATTTTCGGGGTGAACAAAGATAAATTTACTAGAATGGGATATGAACCTTGAGTCTCTTGATTAACGTTGCCGGTTTCCTAGAGAAATCTGTCCCCGGAGATTCCAACTCTTATATGGGAAATGAACATGGGCTGGAGGAGCACGATCTCCGTAAGGGGGGACAGAATCTACCAATTGAGCTACCTAGTCAGAATGTTAGCAATTTTTTTCATTTTGTCAAATGTCTTTATTTGGGAGTGCCACATTCATTATGGTAGGAAGTCTCCCGAGTTCCGAAAATCTACTCGGCGGTAGTAGAATATAAAGCAAGACTGTTCTCTAAAGAACATACCTGACAAGTAGATACACACATGGTGTTACCGCAAACCAAATATACATTGATACCTGACCATGTAATGCCTCAAATCCCATATGAGATGGTAGGACACAAGTTCCAGAGTGCAAAACTTACCGACTATGTAGTAATAGACGTTATTGAAAGGTGCAAGGTCTTCATCTGATGCCTGATTGACGATACCGGTCGAGGTCCCAGAACTGCTGTGCTCTGTGATGTTTAGGAACTGGACGATGCCAGTGTTATCATCCTGAGCACAAATAAATCATAAATGTAACAAACAGTCTTCATAAAGGGAAGGAATACGTTTGGTAATCACGCTTAAAATTGATGGCAATAACAACTATTGGTTAAAAGCCTAAGACAGCTTTCGGTATAGTACGAAGCATTTTGAGGAATATATCACTTTGAAGTATTGTGGTTATGTTAAAAAGATATAAGTTTTGATGCTGTGATAAGATGAAATAATCATACTAGAGATGGTCATTACATGGTGTTACTGCAAACATTTCCCTATCATGTTTCCACCATGCAAAGTTTCAAATCCTACTTAATAATGAAAAGACTTACAAATCTGAAAAAGAAGGGTTCGTTATCGTTTTCGTCTGTGATGAGAATAGTCAGCTCTAGTGGCGTCTCTCTTCTGTTGGTGTCACTGCCATCACTTGCAAGTAGCACAAGCTACAAAACACAAACCAAAAAAACGTAAGTTATAATCAATAATAATAATACAGGTTTTAATAGATGGAAATTTGCATCGGGGATAAAGAATATTAATTTTGGTTTTACCTAGTTGGTTACAAACTGGTCTAGAATTGCAAAGGTTAAGGGTTCAAATCCCACCCCTCTGCCTGTGATTTTTTTTTCACATGGTGATGGAGATGGACGGTGCCCATACAAAGCAAAGCTTGTCCAGTATGGACCAGCCTAATGAAAAAAGCAAAGTAAGCAATTCTATTCAGCCCTAGAAGTAGGTTGATTTTTCTATTAAGTTTACGATACAACCTGGGAAGTAACTTTGTATTAACTTGTAAAAACAATTTGTTCATGACTGGAAATGATGTTATCTGATTTAAAAAAACCTTAAAAATTAAAAATTAAATACGCTGAAATATTTTCTCCTTACCGTGTAACGATCCTGTGTCTCTCTGTCCGCAACAAAGTTTGAGAGTAGGAGCGCCCCATCCCCGTTAACTTGAAGGGTGAAGTGCGTTCCATCTTCATTCAGGAATCCGTAAGTGACCACGCCGTTGGCTCCGGTGTCTTTGTCCGTGGCCAGGACGTTGCTGATGAAAGTTCCTATGGGTTGATTCTGCAAAAAAGCAAACCCCAAAAACAGAAAAAAAGAGTTGAATGCTAAGTATTAACGGGAGTTTTCAGTAATAATAATCTTTGTAACAAATATAAACCGCAAGGGGAAATGACTGGGTAAAGGTTTAAATGATTTGGGGTTGAACAAAGAACAATTGACTAGAGCAGGGTTTTAACCAAAGACCTAAAAACAAAAAAATCATAAACTCACCTCAGGCAACGTCAATATGGTAGTGTTAGGGAGAATGAACACTGGGCCGTTATCATTGTAATCTCCAACCACCATGTTCAGTGTAATGTTGCTGTGCAGTTGGTTGGTACCGTTGTCCCGGGCCTCAATGATCAGCTTGAAGTTATGGACGAGGTCGGTCAGGGTCGTGATGGGTCGGGAGAGAACAATGGCCCCTGTCTTCTGGTTTATACTGAAGATGTCTGTGGAGAAACAATATTAATTTTCAATAATTTTGCCTATATGCAAATAAGTTCTCAAATATTGATAATAATAAATAATAATAAACTTATTTAGCGCAAAAGTCCACCTAAAAGACATTCCAGGCGCTACACAAAGCTAAGACCAAACACATTGTATCTAAGTAATTAACCAAGGAGTCTAAGAAATTCTATAACAGCAGTAAACTTGTAAAAAAAACACTTAAAAGTTGATTTGTTTGAAAACATTAGAAGCAATTCAAATTCAATGACGATCTTACTTTCAACGTTCCCAGAAACAATGGAGTATGTGATCCGTCCATTTTCTCCGATGTCCGCATCCGTCGCCGTGGGCTGGTAGATCGGGAAATTCCCCTGAGAGTTTTCTGGGAAGCTTCTGGTGATGTTATCCTCCCCTCCGAAGGTTGGCGTGTTGTCGTTAACATCAAGTATGTTGATCAGAACCTGAGAATACAACAGAGAAAAGGGTTTGGCAATCTTAGAGCCTTAAGCATAAAGTCAGTTCCCAGAGGTTACCTAAACAACTGTTGCAGAAGTTTGTCGCTAGTGTAGAAGCTTGTCGCCCCTGCAAAAACATGTTCACTAGTGCAGAAATTTGTTGTTAGCGCAAAAATTAGTCGCTTTTACGACATTTTTTCGTTGGTGCAGAATTCTGTCTCTAGCGCAGAAGTTTTGACCCTAGTTGCTCACCCTAACTTAGGACTATAGCCTTATACTCTTAAGGAGTCCTAGGACTAGTCCTAAGTTAGGACTATCTTTGTGAAATCGACCCCTGGGGTGCCAAGCTTACCTGAGTAGCTACCGTGTGACCTTGGTTCCTCACTTGCACATCCAGCAGGTATCGGTCTTGAGTCTCACGATCCAGCATTCCGCTAGTCTGGATCAGTCCAGTCATCTCGTTGATCGTGAAAGGTACAACGTTTGTGATGTGGTAGGTGAGCTGCGAGTTTGTCGGGTCGGAGTCTGCGTCAGTGGCGAATATCATGCCTACATCGGTCCCTGTAAGAAAGAAAGGATACAAAATGGGATTAGAGGGTGGATTAAGGAAGAGATTAATGTATCTGATAGATGGGTTACTATTCTTGCTTAATCTAATCTAAAAAAAGTTAATGGCCAGAGCACAAAAATTTGCTTAGCAACCAACCAAATTTTCACATGATTTTCAAGATAAGCAAACAACAGCTGAATACCAGTAACAAGAAATATGCAACAAATGGAAATTTGGTTGGTATTTCATGCTAAGCAAATTTTTGTGCTTAGCAGCTCTATGAAATTGGGCCCTGACGTTTCTTTCCTGGCAGAGTCTTTCTCAAAGGCAAAAGTAGAACAAGCGAAGTGACTTTTGCTGACAGAAACTTCTCAGTCTATGGACCCAAACTCTGGAATAAATTTCCAATTCACATCAAGGACAAAACATCCCTCAACATATTTAAGGCACTTCTAAAAACCCACTTGTTTCAGGATGCCTTCAATCAATGACTTAGTTATTTCTTCCGTGCCTCATTACCTTTAAGCAAACCTTTAAGTTAGGCACTTTAAAAATTCTTCATGATTGATTGATTATACTATTCTAATATATTCATGACCTACCGAGTGGCACGTTCTCATCAATGTTAAATTGATACGGCAGGGGGCCGACAAACACCGGGGTCTGATCGTTAGCGTCTTGGATGTTAATCACAGCGTGGGAGGTTGAGCTCCTCCCGTCCTGATCCTCAACGAGGATGGTCAGGTTGTACTTCTTTCTGGACTCAAAGTCTAAGCGGTTGGAGATGGTGATTACTCCAGTCAATGCTGGGGGGGGGATAAAAAAGAGTAGCAAGATTAATCAATTGTTTTATACAGCATTCTTCTTAAAACTAAGATTACTGAGCCAGTGACACCATAAACCACAGGTTTATGCCTCAAGAACTTTTGATCATAAAAGAAAGATCTTGTGGAAAACTGTTCACTCCCCAAGTTTGTCGTCGGCACAGTTTGGTTTGTTGTAATACAGGACATCTTGTGGATAGACTTCACTGCAGTTTATGGCAAGATATCCCCAAATGGTCCAAGTCTTGAGGGGAAAGACCATAGAGAGAAGAACATGGAATGGAACTAAACTCACGATTGATGAAGAACGTGTCGTTGATGTTCCCATTGACAATTGAGTACGTCAGGACAGAGTTCTTGTCGATGTCCTGGCCCTCGACCGTCATCACGTTACCAGTAAACAACTCTGATATGGTGATGTTATACGGAGCGTTGACAAACGCCGGGTTGTTGTCGTTCAAGTCTTTAATGTAGATGGTGGTGATCGTCTCGGTAGTTTTAGCCGGGTTGCCATTATCGGAAACCTACAGGGTTGACAAATATTCTTATTATACATACTGTACCACGATAACAGATTGCGAAGTTTTATTGGTCGAGAACAAATCATTTGATGTGATTACAAAGAAGCATGTTACATGGCTGAGGATGTGCACTTCGCATGGCGCACAGCGGGGAGTGTAACATGAGTCTTGTTAACCTGTGTACATAACTTCGGTCATCCCCACCGTTGGTCAATTTCAACCCCATTTGTACAATTAGAAACAGGCTCGGGTGCGAGGGAACAGTGAAGAACTGTTTTGTATTTGAACAAGTGTATAATGTCTGTTATTTACACTTACAGGAATGTAAGATCAGGGATGGAGAATGGGTAGGGGGACAGGGAGGTGTCAGGGCAGGGAAAAGACCTGAATGTCGGTTGATCCGAGTACTTTGATTGGGATCAGAGAGTACAAGGGTAGGAGGGTTAGCTTACCAGAATAGTAAACGTGTAGTTCTCGGCAAACAAGGTGCTGTCTGAGTCAATCTGCTGATTGGTGAATATTTCACCGGTATTCTGGTCGATGTAGAACACGCCGTTTCCATCTGCATGACAAAGACAAAGTTGGATAAAAATTTGTGAAAGAATGAGATCTGAGGCTTTGCATGGTGAAGTATCACTATATGTTTGGTTTGCAGTAACACCATGTGTGTATCTACAGTCTCATGACGAGGAACTTGGAAATCTCCTGAATTCCGAAAATCTACTCCATGGTAGTAGAATATAAAGCAGAGACAAGTTCTCAAAAGAACATAATCTACCTAGCCAGTAGATACACACATTGTGTTACCAAAACCAAATATATTATCCACAAGCTAATAAAGAAAACTTCAGTTGGTCTTCACTTCATCTGCATAATGAAAAATTTTAAAATGAAAAACAAAACGAGGGGGGGGGGGGTTCTCACCTGAGGGATTGGCGAAGGTGAAAGTGAAGTTGAAGGTCTCCATTGGGTTGTCAGCATCGGTTGCATCGATGATTCCGACCAGTGTGCGGTTCGGCAAGTTCTCTTCCACATCAAAGTAATAGTTTGGACTCACCGTCGGAGCATGCTCATTCACATCACCAACGTACACAAGAACCTGTCGATTCAAAAGTTCAAATTAAGGTCAAGGTTTGATGGCTTCAGTAGTGGCTGTGGTAAGTGGCTGTGGCTAGTTTTGGCTGTGGCTAACAGGCAGAGCCGAAGATGATTCATTTAAAAAATAAATGCCAATATTTTTTTTACATTTTCCATCTTAACATAGTAGCTGCTCTTACAATTAAATTATGTTTACTGACAGTTCCACAAACATTGTTTCTGAATAAAAAAAAATAAAAAAATTGAATCTAAATTATTATAAAAAACCGGTTTGAAAATAAGAAATATTTACAAAATAAAATTATTTGACAAATACTAACAAAAGAACTGTCAACTTAGCAAGCAAAAAAGTCTGATTTCACACGATAATTTATAAGTTTAAAGTAAGACCAATCTCTGTCTCTTAAAATTAAGGATTCAGGAGGTTGAAGACTCACCGTTGTAGTGTTCTGCCTGCTGTCTGAACCGCCCTCGTTGTCTGTCGCTGTAACCGTTAGCGTGTAGATTCCTTGCGTTTCTTGATCCAAGGATTGCAACGTTGTGATTTCACCCTGAAATTAAGAGAAAAAGAAAAAGGATTACGGGAATGGTCCATTAAAAGAAAGGCTTAGAAGACACATCCTTTTCGTCTTGCAACTCACACCTGTTATCTCATTGCTATTGCTCTTCCAAAAAGTGTACCTAATTGGATCATGCACAAACTAGTTATGCTGTTGACTGCACCAGGCAGATTAAAAACTCATCCATTAAGTTTAGTGACCAAAGTAATTCAATGTAAACCACACTCACTCACTGAAAGTTTTTGAGTCCAAACTTGGAAACTCTTTAATGAAGCTTTCCAGTTATGGGTATCGGAAAAGAGGAAAATGAATTTTTTTATTTAAAGTTTTTTGCGTCCAAACTTGGAAACTCTTTAGTGGAGCTTTCTAGTAGAGGGTAACGGAAAAAAGCAAAATCCTGAGTGAATTATTTTTTTGTTTTAAAGTTTTTCGCGGCCAAACTTGGAAACTCTTTAATGAAGCTTTCCAGTTATGGGTATCGGAAAAGAGCAAAAATCTGAGGGAATTGATTTTTTGTTTTAAAGTTAAGGGGAATCCTTCTATAGGTTTTTCAAAAAAAAACTTACAGTCGTTGAGTCAATGGTGAAGAATCCATCTCCACCAGTAAGCTTGTAGGTAATGCTGCCGTACTGCCCAACGTCCTTGTCAGTCGCCGGTGTGATAATGACAAACGTCCCCGACCCAGTGTTCTCTGTGACAGTTGTCACATACTCGGACTGGTTGAAGACAGGGTTGTTGTCGTTGACGTCCAGGACCTGCACGTTGATTGGGATGCTGGTGGATAAGGACGGGTTGCCGCTGTCTGTGGCCACGACGGTGAAATTCAGCCATTCCAGTAACTCCCTGTCGATGTTCTTGTTCACGGTGATTTGTCCTGAGTTGGGAGGTTGGGAAGTAAAGACAAACTCATTAGACTTAAATTTTGATAATTTTATAAAAGCTTGGCTCTTCTTTTGTAGTTTAACTCGTTCTTGTGCCAACTATTCGCTAGTGACTAGTTAAAATCTCTATAGAATATTAGTTGTAAAACAAAAAATAAAGGTCACACGCGGCCATGCAGTTTTCAGACTGGGAAAGAGGACTCTTGAAGGTGCTATTTGACCTGTTTTTTGGGAGCCGCCATTTGCAAAAAACAACTAAACAACTAATGCGTCCATATGATCATTTCATCACTAAAAGAAATGGTGCATGGAAGGTTTAAACGATAAATCAGCAACAAAAGCATGACACACAGCGAAAAACGAAACTATTCAAACAAACAAACAAACACATACCCGTGGTGGGGTTGATTTCGGCGTACTGCGAGAAGTTTCCCGTCAACACGTAGGTGACCACTCCATTGATAGGGTTGTCTGGATCGATGGCTACAGTGTTGATGATGATCGTACCCACATTGGACTCCTCCTGGACCGATGTGGAGATGACGGTCGTCCCATCGGGCTGGAAGACCGGGCCATGCTCATTGACGTCCAAGATGGTGATGGTCACAGTGGCTGGTGATAGAAGTGAACACATAATAAAGTTAAAATACCACAATAAAAGCCGGAATAGTTGAGTAACCTGACAATAACCATACCCCCACCCCATTTTGTAACCAGAGTGAAATGGCAAACATAAAGTGTGATTTTCATTGCAGATTGAGAGGGGCCAGACTACCAGTCTTTTCCAGCCTCACTAAATAGTTAAATGTGTGTTTTTTAATGTGTTTTATTCTTAAATCCTTGTGCGTTGTATCTTGTGCTGTTTTTGTATCTGCCTGTTGTCTCATTTTTATCTTTGTGGTGTTTTTTTTAAATTTGTGTGAGCAATGCAATTTTTTCTTTTGGAGATCAATAAAGTTTTATTTTGTCTTGTGTCTTGAATTCAAGATGGCCTTAACTGTGGGATCAGGTTGGCTCAGTGAATTCTTTCCCCTGCCTTTCACCTCTGCGGATCCTGGTTCGAGTCCCACCTCAGACCTGGGGCCGATTTCACAAAGCAATAAAATTCATCGCAAGACAAATTTTCAGTTTCACCATAGTGATTTGTATTGTGACATCACGTTTTACTAAGCAACTACGATTGATTTGCAATTACGATCAATCTTAGATCATTGTGAAATCGGCCCCAGAGCCTTACATATGGGTTGGGTTTTCAGTCCCTACCTTTGAGGTTTTCCTCCCACATCTAAAACTGAACATTTCATCTTGTTTCCTATTCATCCAGTTATTGGCAGTTATTGTGCTGCTGGATGTGTGAACAAATAAAATAAAATCTTTCAAGTTGAGGTGTTCTTTGAACATACCATCAGGATCTGTGGTACTAGTAGCCGCATCGTTCGAGGCCAAGTCCGTGCCGGAGATCGTCAAGATAACCTCCGATGCATTCTCTCTGTCAAGCTGACCGCTGACGTACACCACCCCACTTGTTGAATTAATGCTGAACCACTGGGAGACGTCTATGGTCGGCCTGTTGCCGAACATGTCAGTGGCTGTCACGGACTCAATACTGGAAGATTGACAATCAGAATAGATTGTGTCAAAGGAAAGGTGTACATTTTGATAATCACTCTCAGAATTAACGGCAATAAGAACCTTGGGTTAGAAAGCCAACAGCAGCTTTAGAAATTATAAAGTATTTTGAGAAACAACTCAAATCGAAAGTAATGTGGTTATGTTAAATTATATCATTTTTTTTGTCCCAAAATTTGAATCTGAGAAGTGTTACTGTCAGTAACGTTTCTTAGATTGTGTATTCCAATTTGGGATTATTCTTCCTGTTCAGACATACTCGTTGAAATAATCTCAAAAACGCGACCATCTTCCTGAAATTAAATTTTCACATGTTAGCTTTTTGTACATACATTTTTCCTCCCACATCTAAAAACATAAGCATATCTTCAGAATGAAACTTTGCAAAGACTTACATGTACATCAAATTAGCCGACAGATCCTGGTCGATCGCTTGAACCGTTGTGATGGGCTTATTCAACATGGCGTTCTCCTCCACACTGACGACAATATTGGTGAAGTCAAACGCCGGTCTGAAATCGTTGACGTCCGTCACGTGGATGTACACGACCTCCTGAGTGCTGAGCAAGGGACTCCCTAAGTCAGACACCTGGACGTTGAGGGTGTACAGGTCTTGGATCTCACGGTCGAGCGGGGTTTCGTCGCAGACGTCACCGCGACAGACGGCAGAGACAGTGATGGTGCCGTCGTCAGGGTTGATGGCGAACTTATCTTCGCCGCCACTGACGATGGAGAAGTGGAAGGTGGTGCTGCCGTAGTCCTGATCGGTGGCCGTGACCACACCCACGAAATGATCTAGGGAGGAACAAGGACACGGTTACTATGTACACTCAGCTACAACTCAGGGATTATCTCTTTATTACATACATTTTATTACAACTGTACACTTTTGTGCAACAGCTCCATAGTTTCTGGATTGACAAGTTGCGTAATTCCCTCTCTCAGCAATGATTCGAAAGAAATGGATTTCAAAAACGTACCGTTCGTAGCATCCTCTGGAACAGAGAAGTTGAATGTCTGACCGATTACGGGAGGGTAGTCGTTGATGTTGAGGATGGTAACATCCACAGTTCCTGTGGCGCTGACTCCGCTTGCACCAATGGCAGTGACTTCAAAGATATGATTGTCCTTGACTTCAATGTCTAGCACACCACTGACTGTTATAATACCTGTCAGAATATGGTGAATGATGCTATTATAAAAAACACAATGTCTAGTTTGTTTTTCTTCTTCTTCTTCAAACTGAGTATGTTCAAAAAGTACATGTTTGTCCTTGAGCTTAATGTCTAGCACACTGATGATCCCTGTCAGAATATGGTGAAGTGATGCCTTTGTAAAAACGCAATCTCTAGTTTGTTTTTCTTCTTCCTCTTCTAACTGAGTATGTTTTATAAGTACATGTCTGTCATTGACTTCAATGTCCAGCACACCAATAACTGTTATGATCCCTGCGATGTCTTTCTTAAAACACAATGTCTAGTTTATTACTACTTTTTTTCTCAAACTAACTGAGTATGTTTACACAGAAGAAAAAAAATGGGGCCAACCTGTGACAGGGTTGATGAAGAATGGAGCGGCGTCTGGTCCACTGATGCTATACCTCAGCTGACCAACATCGGCCGGGTTGGCCACAGCTACAGTCTGTTGAAACAAAGCACAAATTTATACGTAAAGAAAACAGTTTGCACCTTTAAGATGTCACATTAAAACCCAATACCTCCCCTGGGAGGCGGGGATGGTCGATGGCACACATTCAATTTGTAACCAGTATTTAAAGGCATAATCAGGTTGGCTCAGTGGTTTTTTTCCCCTGCCTTTCACCTCTGTGGATCCAGGTTCGAATCCCACCTCAGACCGAAGCCTTACATGTGAATTGGGTTTTCAGTCCCATACCTGATTGCGATGGTTTTCCCCTATTGGGGTTTTGTTCCAAAATCTAAAACTGAGTTTCCTGTGCATCCTGTTTTTGGCGCTAATTGGGCGGTTTGGATGTGTAATAAATAAGTAAATAATTGCCCACATTCAATTTGTAACAAGTAGTTGAAGGTATACCGTGACGTAGGTCCCTTCAGGCGAGTGTTCAAACACATCTGCATTGAACAAGCCGTTGTTAATGAGTACTGGAATGGTGCTAGTGGAGTCAGTCACAAGAATAGTCAACGTTCCGGTTACCTACAAACCAACAAAAAAAAACAGAAAAAGGGTTCTAGAAACAAAGAAGAACAAAGAGTTGTCATCTTTAATTGAGTTGTCATCTTTAATTGAGCAGCATCTTCTCTCATCTGTGCCCAATTTAATAGAGCTGCTAAGCACACAAATTTGCTAAGCATGAAATTTCTTCCTTGATAAAAACAGGATTACCAACCAAATTTCCTTTTGTTGCATATTGCTTGTTACTGGTATCCAGCTGTTGTTTGCTTATCCTGAAAATCACATGGACAAATTTGGTTGATTAAATCCTGCTTTTATCAAGGAAGAAATTTCATACTAAGCAAATTTTTTGTGCTTAGCAGCTCTATGAAATTTGGCCCTGGCCTTACTCTGCAGATGGCAAATACTCATCTCAAGAGATATGGAGACCGGATAATTTCCCTTTTTTGCTACTCGCTTGTGGAACTCCCTCCCATCATTTTGATATTTTATACGTATCCTACCTCTTTAGAGTTCTGTGGGTTCAGTGGGTTGTCCTTGGCCTTGACAATGAGTGTGTACACGCCGTTGGTCAAGGTTTTGTTGACGTAGACATTACCAGTCTGTTGAGATAATGAATTGATATTTGATACATGGCTACAATCAATGTTATGGATACCAGGGTCTGGGTTTCAGACCTCAAGTATTAGTTTTAGACCTTTGGTCTTAATTTTCAGACTTTCAGGTCTTAGTTTTAGACCAGTTCCTAGTTTTACTGCCTTGGGTCTCTGTACCAGGCCTTAAATGTCAGACCATAAAGTTTTCAGCTCATAAGGTGAAGTTTTAGTAATTCAGGGCTCGTTTTTAGACTTTCAAGTCTTCATTTTAGAACTTCAGATCTCAGCTTTAGACTTTCAGGTCTTAGTTTGAGACTCTAAGGTCTAAGTTTCAGACTTTCAGGTCTTCATTTCAGACCTTAAGGTATCATTGTCAATGGCTTGGTCTCAGACTTGGACCTCCAGGTTTGGAGTAAGTCTAAGGTTTTAGTTCTCTGAATGTACTGTTCAGTCATACCCAAGACTTGGTACCCCCACCTGCCCCCCCCAAAAAAAAAAAAAAAAAAATCATAAATTAAAAATCTCACCACAGGGTTAATCCAAAACATCTCCCCCGTGTTCCCGTCAAAGATACTGTAGGTGATGTTACCGTCAGGACCACTGTCTAAATCAGTGGCCACTACATTGTAGACCAAGGATCCTACCGCTTCGGTGTCGTTGATACTGACTCTGTATGGGGTACCGATGAATTGAGGGCTGTGATCGTTGATATTGAGAACGTTGATTCCTACGGTGGTCTGTAGATGAGAGACGGTGGAATAAAAGTTAGTCTGATTCCTAGGCGGTGTCTACTTTGCAATCTCGGGTGTTCCACATGGTTTTATCACCATTTCCTTATGGATTTGATCTTACTTCTTAAGTGTTTATAACTTAAAAAAAACAAACAAAAAACTCAGAAAGTATACTTCCTTTTCAATGAGTTAATGTTAATACTCGGGTAAAAAAATATAAACAAAATACAATCGGAAAAACAGTATCCCAAGAGTTCGTCCACGATGACTTACATTTCCACTGAAAGAGGGCGTCCCTGCATCCGTAGCAATGATTGTGAGGTTAAAGTCTGAGACAAACTCGTAGTCCAATTCAGCCGTTGGCTTCAAAGTGAGAACACCAGTATCCGGATGTATAAAGAACAGGTCTGTTAAAAAGAAATTGAGAAATAAAATTAGTAACTGCTTAACAACCAAAAGGACCAAGCTGTAAGATTTAAATGAAAAGGTTTGCGGTAACACCATGTAATGATAATCTCTAAATGAGTTGGGGTTGGTTGTGAGGAGTTGAAACCAACGGTTCTTTACAGAACCATCCCATATCATTTAGAGATAGTCTTTACATGGTGTTACCGCAAACCTTTACTCTATTGCAAAATAATAGTTAGTGGCCTGACGTTTTGACCCTAGGAAATAAGAACTTATATGGAAAGGTTTGTGGTAAAACCATGTAATGACTATCTCTAAATGAGTTGGGGTGATTCTGAAAAGAACCATTAGTTTCAACTCAACGTTTCGATCAGTATGATCCGATCGTCTTCTTTAAGAACTTACTGCTCAAGTTTCCGATGAGAGTGTATGTAATCTCTCCACCCAGACCACTGTCAGAGTCCGAAGCTACGAAGGTACCAATGTAGGTGCCTGACACTCCTTCAAAGAAGCTGTACGGCCCGTAGTAATCCAAGGGGAAAACCGGAGGTGTGTCGTTAATATCCTCAACATTTACTGTCACCTGGCGATCGAAAAGGAGGGAAATTGAATGGAATTGTTATAATGGTTTTGATTGGGTGGAAGAATTGTCCCTGGATTTATCAAAATTCTTCGATATTTGTGGATTCATTGACATTTTTTTGCCGTGGCGTGGCCAAGTGGTTAAGCTGTGGTGTTTCTGATCAGCAGAGTGTGGGTTTGAGTCCAGGTCATAACACTTGTATCCCTCAGCATGGTATTTTACTATAAAGTACCAAGGTACTAGTTAGGTTTTGCAGGTAGAAGTTTTTTTGCCTGTGTGTCCTCCACATAACTTGGGGTTCCTCCCTTCAAAAAACAAAAAAATTACAGAAATTTGTTGCTCACCATGTAATCAAAAGAGTCGTGAATTAGGGATCAAGATCCAATTTCATAATGCCCTATTGTTTTTCCTTTTTGGGGGCAGGGGGAGGGACGGAGGAGGGGAGGGGGGAAGACAGAAATAAGTTGGAACTTACAGTGACTGTTCCAGTTCTTCGGTCATTGACATTCCCAGCCTGGTCCGTTGCAGTGACAATCAGCTCATAGTTCTTAGTAGTCTCCCAGTCCAGTTCTTTGATGACATAGATCGACCCCTAGGATACAATAGACACAATCACATGGCTGATAAACAGTACTAATTTATAATAATTTATTGAACTTATATTGCGCTCTCTCCAGGACCAGCCTGTTTTAGAGCGCATAACAAAAACACAATTCCAGTAAAAAAAATTAAATTATGAAAATTAATCCTGCTTGATAATTAGAGAAAAAATCGAACTAGCTCGGTGGTTTAGTGATAAGATATCTGCTCTAGCAATGCAAAGGTCATGGGTTGGAATCCCACCTGATTCCCCTGTGGGTTTTGTTTAAAGAACTCGGGAAAATCCCGAGTATACATTGCTTCATACACATCGGTGTAAGGGGACCACTTTGTGATTCCTTAATACAAACTTAAAATTGGTTGGTGATTTTTATTAATCATTGGTTAAACAAGCAAGCACTGTTGAATAATTTATGATTTTGTTGTCAGTGTCAATTTTTACTCTCCAAACAATGTTTCCATCAAGATAGATAGGAACTCGCCCGTAATTAGAGGAACTAGATTGCTAAATTTTGTAACAACACACACTATGCATAATTTTCAATGGAAAAAAAGTGTCTGTTAAATTGCTGAGCAAACAGATAACTGTGCTCCGAACCTGTGCCCAATTTCATAGAACTTCTTGGGTAAACAATTTTGCTAAGCCAAAAAAAAGCTTGCTACAAGTCTGAAATGGTGCATGTTACATGTATGTATTTTGTTAGCTACTTTTCATGCTTAAGTAGGTCTATAATATTGGGCTCTGATCTTACATTATTCTGATGGATTCCAAAGATGCCGTCCGCATTCCCACCAGTGATGGTATAGATGACGTTGGAGTTCTCCCCAAAGTCATTGTCGTCGGCCGTGACAGTGACAAAAATGTTACCGGTCGACGAAGGACCCTCCGTCACGATGACAGGAGGCTGGGGCGGGAATATCGGTTGATTGTCGTTCTGGTCCGTGACGTTAATATAGAAGTGAGACGTTTCCTGAATTTGAGGGATGTCAAAGGTCATCGATTAACTTTTTGGGTGAAAGGGCCAAGGATAGTTGGATGATTTAATCGATTTAGAAGTAAAGTAGTTGTTGAGAAAGAAGTTTCTCACTAAAATATTTGAATTTAATTTTGAGACCTCAGAATTAGATTTTGAGGTCTCGAATTCAAGCACCTGAAAGCACACAACTTCGTGTGACAAGGTTGTTTTTCCTTTCATAGTTATCTCGCAACTTCGGCGACCAATTGAGCTCAAATTTTCACAGGTTTGTTATTTTATGCATATATGTTGAGATACAACGAATGAGAAGACTGGTCTTTGAGGTTTACCCATATAGTCCAGTGTCTTTAAGACATGCATATGCATAAGAAAGTGCACTCACACTAAATCCTGCGTTGTACGTTTGATCCCTCATCACCACCACAAGGTCATAGAACGCCTGCTGCTCTCGGTCCAGCGGCCCCGTCATTGTGATCTGCCCCAGGGAGTTGATCTGAAAGATCCCGCCGGGGTTGGACGTGTCGTCAATGTAGAACTCGATGTTGTTGGAAGACGCCAGATCGTTGTCGGAGAACACGATGGTGCCAACAGGAACATTCAAAAAAGTATTCTTTTGAGAAGAAGATAACCCGACATAAAGTTAATAAGAAGCTTATATTTATCTTATCTACTAAAACATAGTTAATGGTCTGACGTTTCGGCCCTCAGAATCTTTCTCATTTACATGTAGCTTTTGATAAAGACTCTGCTAGTGTTGAAACGTCAGGAAATAAACTATTAATTTGAATTCATACCTAGGCCCTTTTGGTAGATAAGCAGTTTCCTACAGCTAATTCCATTTTCTGATCTCAATCTTACGACTTGTGAAGAGAAATTTTTGATGTTTGTTTAACTGCCCATTAAATGATGGAGAGGGTCTAGACGGAGAACCAACGACACATAGCTTCATTGTAATATTCTTTTTTACCTCTGTCACAGATGCAGAGTTGATCGTCTGATTATACATCGGTGCATTGTCGTTAACATCTCCAACGTTCACTGTGATGTCGATTGAGGAGTTGCGTGTAGGTTCACCCTTGTCTGCAGCCGTGATCTGAAAGGTAGGACATTATTAATAACAATAAGAAGAATAACTAGTTCTATATTTAGTGCTTTATATACTTGCGACTCAGAGCGTTTATCATCATTTATTTCCGGACAGGTCTTTGAAGTTTTCAGGTGTTTTTTCTGTAAGATACATGTATGTGAAGTTACACTTTTGGAGAAGGAGACCTTTTTCCTTTATAGCACCATGCAATAGTATTGTGGCGCAATAAGCAGCCAGTCAAACCAGGAACACCGGGGCAACCCCTTTTTACGATAAGTGCACTTGGTTCTGCTACATGCATCACACAAAACACAGGACCTAAAGCTTTACGGTCCATCTGAAGGACAAAGCAATACTAAGTGTCTTGCTTTAGGACACAGGTGTCACGACTGGGACTTGAACCCACACCCTGCTGATAAGAAACACCAGAGCTTGAGTCCAGTTATCTTATTCACGAGGTGGTCACGAGCCGCCATATTGAACAAAGGATCATTCAGTCTCAACTTACAGTCAGTATGTAGTTCTCGATGGTCTCGCGATCCAGAGATGTTGAAGTCGCGATGTGCGTCGCTCCGTTCACATCGGTCACTAAATCAAAGTGATTTTGCTGGTTCCCACCGGTGATGGTGTATATCAACTGCGAAATAAAATGATAAAACTCTTCATTACGAGAAAGCTCAATTAAAGAATTTCCAAGTTTGGCCACCAAAACTCGGAAACTATACATCCTATTCAGGATTGTCAGTGCTTGAGACAAAATAATGGATCAGCAGTTAATTCACCTAAGGCATTCAGTAGCCCTACTGGCTTGTTCATGGTCCAAACTAAAGATTAAAGTCTACAAAGTGATGTCTGTGAAGCTTTGCATGGTGAAAAGAATAAGAATAAATTATAAATAATAGTACCCTTGCAGGTACAATCAGTATACTCTGCGCGTCTTCAGGTTTTTTTTCTCCTGAAGAGTAACAGAGTATACTATTAGAAACGTCAAGACCAAACCGGCTCTTTTCAGAGCTAACACTCCCTTAAAAGAGATTTCTTACATGGTTTTACCTGCAACTTTACTATTAATTATAGTTTATTCATATTTAAGTCTACTGTTTGGAAAAGGAATAAAGAAAACAAACGGCGAGGCAAGATCATACACCACTGGGAATGGAGTCGTCTAAAAATATTTACCTCTCCATTTTGTCCAGAGTCTGCGTCAGTAGCAGTCACTGTTGTGAAGATGAATCCAGGGTTGGCGTTCTCGGTAACGGTGACATCCGTCGGGGGGTTGACAAACACCGGGTCGTTGTCATTCACGTCATCGATGTACACCCAAACCTAGAATGACACGAAGAAGAAAAAAAAATGGTGTAGTTCCCTGCAGAGATGTTTCCAAAAACATCGGTCCTGCCCAAACGGTCAAAACGCCACTCCCCTAGATCTATTTTACGTCATAAACTGTACAGGCCTACATGTATGCATAATAAACATGATAGCAAGAGAGGGCATTATCACTCTAGAAATACTACTGACTTCAAAATGTACAGTACCAAGGCAACACAAATCAACAAAGATTTTGTTGCGTGAAAAGACTTTTAAAATATATATATTTTTTTCTTTTCTTCAAAAATACCTAAACAAGTTAGGAATTTTTGGGAACATAAACAACCGAACCAGTCACTGAAAAAGTAAGGTATTGCTATAAGTTTGAGCTCATGGTTCTTTTAACTTTGTAAAAACTTTCTGAACTTGAATTGTGTCAACCTTTTGGTTGTCTTTTGATTTAAACAAAACATACCATTAATAGTATAATAATAACTTACTGCAGAGGAGCCTGGCAGGACTCCGTCACTTTCTCCCAAGACGGTGAAGGTATAAAGATTCTGTCCTGCCTCAAAGTCAATCGGTCTCTTAGTAGTCAGCATACCCTGTACACACAAACATTGATTTATAAAATTATGAAATACATCTACATCAATATGGACTGTAAAGGGAGTAACCCTGTTTCAGCCCCAGGAGTAGGTGGCAAAAGCCCCTGGAAAAATAGTTGATTTGTAGGCAACACCTTGAAGTGGTTTTCAGTCCTTTTGTGTCATGGGACTTGCATAAAAATAAAAATATACAAAGTTTCACAAAAACCCTTGAGCAGAAAAAATATTTATATGCCTTCAAAAACTCTTAAACTATCCAGCCAACTTGGAACTCCTTGCCTGGTGCATGTTTCCCTCCATCCTACAATCTAGACTGTTTTAAGAGGAACATCAATTTCTACGTTCAGCTCCCCTGAGTTTTTTTTCACGTTTAAATTTTATTCTTCTCGTAGCCCCACACCAAGAGTAGCTTTTAGCCTTGTTTGGGGCAAGCTTGCATTACAAAAAAAAAAAAAAAAAAAAAAAAATTGTAGAATTGGAAGTTGGGGCTGGTTGGAGTTTGGAGAGGTGTATTCATTAAAACAATATGGCAACTTACCGTTGTGGCATCCAACTCAAACAGCTCCAAAATAATGGGGTTGACATTGGGACCCAGACTGTACGTCACCGGTATGTTTGGCTTGCCCGGTATCGAAGCATCAATCTGAAGTTAGAATCAATACATTGTTTAAGAAATTGCTAAGCTCAGGGAAAGTCAGCAGGGAAGCGGGCGCTCACAATGCCAGTTTCATGGTATTTTGGCCAGTGATGTATTTCTGCTTAGCAAGTTATTACCTGTGCAAAGCAAAAGTAAGCAGGGAAGCGGTCATTCACAATGTCAGTTTCATGGTTTGTGATGTATTTCTGCTTAGCAAGTTTTTATCCATGCTAAATCGTATTCTTTAAGAAACTGGTTCAGATAATGAGGAATGGTTTAACAAAATTTTGACTTTCTGATGAACAGATGTAAAGCAAAAATGGCTCTCGGCCTATAGGTGGGTTATTTGAACGCAGGCATTTAAAAACATTAAAAAAACTGTTCACACTAGATCTCTTATCCTTGTGAATACAGCCCTGGGGAGGCCCCATGAGTTTTTATATCCAACGGTAAAACCCTTAACCCTATCCAGTGCACTATGTATTTAACGATGTACGACCATACACACCCCTGAACCCGGTGGGTATTTCACAGAAACCTCTTACCTGTAAAAATGGGTACCCTTGACCCGTGTTCTCATTTAAGTGCACCTCATACTTGTCAGTGGTGAACTCTGGTGGGTCGTCCTGGGCGTCAACCAGGTGGACCATGACAGTGGACGTAGACGTGTGGAATGGTTGAGATTGATCGGTCGCTGTGACCGTCAGGTTGTAGGTCTGCTGGACGTCATAGCCGGGAAGTGAACCCTGGACCGTGATGATGCCGTTTTGGGAGTCGATGAAGAAGAAATTGGTATTGCCTAGAAAATAAGTATTAAAAAAATAAACAAATGTTACAAATGACAGCAAATGGTATAACTTTGTAATATCCAAGTGAAATCATTGCTGGTACTCTTTGGGTTTTTTTTTTTGTTTTTTTTTTTTAATGAAAAAAAACCACCCAAAAACAAAAAAAATTCAGACATCTACACTATCTAAACTTGCCCCTTAGGACTTCTGGAGGTGCAGTTTACAGTACTTATGCCACATCAGTGAAAGAGTATATTCAATGTTTTTTTGTATCCCTGATGCAATTACTACAATTGCGTTTGAAAAACAAGACAAACAAAAAAGTATAGTAAATCGTATAGCCCCTTCGGTGCCATCGCCAACAACGGGGCCTAAAAACATACTAAGAAGACAAAAACTCACCTCCAGTGAGGCTGTATAAAACCTGTCCTCCAGACCCCAAGTCGGGATCATTGGCCAACACAGTCGCTACATGCGCCCCTCCGAGGGCATTCTCGCTAAGGTCAGGCCGGAGGTAGACATTCTGAGTAAAGACTGGTACCTCGTCATTCACGTCGGTTACTGTGATGGTGACGGTTGCTGTAAATGAGACAAAACACATCAGTCACACAGTCTATATTTTCATCAAAAGAATACTTAGCACTCTTCACTAAAGCTTAAGATGCATTTCACTCTACAGTTTTATATTTTTGCAAGTGACAATTAAAACTAATAGCTTAATAATTATGAAAACGCCATGCAAATACCCAAATCTCCAAGCCTCTGTCAGTGTGCTCCTTTTTCGTTCCATATGGAGACCAAGGACTCCATTTATGGAAGCTCTAAAGACTGGGGCGCTCCGCAAGGAAATATTTATGTTCAGAGTTTTTGCTTGGGTTAAGCATAGCCATAAACTTGAGCCCAGACGAGTTGCAGAGAAAGGTAAGAAATGATAGAGTTTGAAAGTTGCATCCTTCAAAACTAAATGTTTAAATTGCTGAAATCCACATTTGTTTCTGACTGTCCTCTTCCTTGTCTGTGATAGTAAAGATATCTTGTCAAGTTTCTTACCGGTATTTCTCGGCTGTGAGTCGCCGGCGTTGTACGCCTCTACAGTCAGCTGATAGAACGTCTTAGTCTCCCTGTCCAGCGGCACTGGCCCTCGTGTGAGCGTCCCGTTGGCATCGATGCTGAAGTGGTTCTCTTCATTCCCTGCGATGATGCGGTACAAGATGACGGCATTCGCGCCAAGATCTCTGTCAATCGCTTCGACCTGGTTTGGTGAGATATGGGAAGAGGAGGACGTTATAAAATCAGCATATCAAGGTTTTAGGCCAATGTCTTTACAACTTTTTAACAAATATATATAAATAAATATTGTGTCTCTCTAATTCAAGGCATGCACAAAATAAATAAAAAAATGAAATCAGCCACTAAACTTCCAAGTTCTTGGACTTAGCTTCCCTAGTGTTTTCTGTAAACATAAACACTCTTATGCAAAAAAAAGGGCTCCGTAGGTGTATACCATTTTTCTACTCCAATTTGAAGTAACTGCAAAATAGCAAACCTAATTTGTTAAACAATCATTGGAGAAATCTTTCTCTTTCCAATGATGGCAAGATCGGGCATGAAGGATGAAAATGCCAAAATAATATCTTTTTGAAAGTGCATGGCCTTTGGCTCAAGTGTTTTTTGTATGTTATCTTGGGCAACTATTAAGTCGCCGTTGGGGCTGAAGCAGGGTATGTAGTGCACACAGTCAACCTAAGTCACCACTGGTGCTGAAAGGATTAAATAGTTTCTCAATAGTCTAACTAATCTACCCACCTTTGTAATAAAACCACCTTGCGGTATATCCTCAGGAACGGACTGCGAGTAACTCTGCAGATCAAAGTACGGTCTGTTGTCATTGGTGTCGCTCACCGTGACGAGGACAGTAGCAATGCTGGAGCGCCCCCCAGCCTCGCCATTACGATCTTTGGCAACAACAATCAGCGTGTACATACCCTGGACCTCACGATCCAGAGACCCCGTGGTGCGTAGCTCCCCCGTCTCCTGGTCAAGGAAGAAGAGACCCAAGGGTGGGTTGCTGGTCGGGTCAAACTGGTAGACGATCTTCTTGTTTAGACCTTAAGGAGGTATACAAAAAAAGAGACAAATTTAAAGCGATTTAAAGGGAAGGTTTATGCGTATTTCACAGGATAGCAGGTCATTTTTGATTGTGTGCGTTCAAAGTTACTAGGCGTTCTTCGCTTTCACAACCTAGCGCAGATATTTGGCGCTTGCACAGTAAGTGGAAAATGGTGATTGTAAGCACAGAATTCAACGGTAAGCAGAGCCATGAAATGGGATCCAAGTCTCACCTTCATCAGCATCTGTTGCTTGCAGTCTGAGTATTAATCCAGAGAGCATATTCTCCTCAACGGTCAGTTCGTACAAGTTACCCTCGGTGAACACTGGATCATTGTCATTCTCGTCTGTTACCGTGACAGAGACAACCTCTGTCACCGTGTGTATCCCGTCGGTCACCTGGACCTCAAACTCGTAGCTAGACAGCTGCTCACGGTCGAGGGAATTGATCGTGGTAATGCGGCCGTTGGCCGGGTTGATGAAGAAGTTTGACGTTTGGGAAGTGATTGAGTAGATTAGAGTGCCGATGGTGTCGGGGTCCATGGCGGAGGCCTGCAATACAAATATTAATGTATTATGAATTGCTAAGTTGGGAAAATAGAATTATAGTAAGGTTTGCGGAAACACCATGTGTCGTTTCCAACAATGATTTATAATATCAACAATCTCCCTTGCTCTTTATGAAGTAAGTTTTAACAGTCAGTAATTTTTTTTAGTTACTACTAAATAAAGTACTCTCCCTGAAGAATGGATATGTCTCTCTCAATAGTTTTTTGTTTTTGTTTGTTTAGCAACTCGAAATATTTACCTGTCCTACGAAGGTACCAAACGGTCTATTCTCAGCAACCTCAAAGTTGTACGGGATACCAGTGAACGTTGGGGGCGTGTCATTGACATCAAGTACAGTGACCATGACCATGGCAGGCTGGGCGGAGTTGCGTTGTGGATTACCCACTGAGTAGAAAACAACCATCAGAGATACAGCTCAGTTTAAGTAAAGACTTTTGATATAAATAACAACTAAAATAATAATAATAGGTATTTATAAGTAAGGTTTGCAGTGACACCATGTAAAAATCCCTTTGTGAGTAGAGGTGGTTCTGAGAAGAGTCGATTTGTTCTGCTCGACGATTCGGTCAGTGTGCTCTGAAAGTGTTCTCCAGAAGACGGTCAGAGCACACTGACTGAACTGTTGAGCAGTACAATTGAGATTTTTACATGGTGTCACCGCAAACCTTACTTAGTTAGCATTTTCAAGCATACATAGCCTTACATGTAAGTCTTATCTAAGGTATTTATGAAGTGCCAAATCAATCAAAAGAGATGTTCAAGACATTGAAAAGACGACAGTGTAAACAAAACAATACATTATGGAAAGGTTTGTAATTACTTTCTCTTCTTGAGTTGGGGTGGTTCTGAAAAGAACCGTTTCAACTCAACAATTCGATCAGTATACTCTGATCGTCTTCTGGAGAAAGCTGGACTCTGATGCTGCATGCTGCTTAAGTACTGTGGATGCGGATTAGCTTGGTGATACAACACATATCCAGTGAAAAGGAAACAAAACATTGGGGTATACTTACAATCTCTAACCATGACGTTGAGTGTTATAGACTCCATCAGTTCTCGATCGAGTGGCATACTGGTGTAGATCTGACCCGTCGTCTGATTGATCCAGAAGTACTGGCTGGGTGTAGCCAGGTAGTACTGCAGCTTGGCATTCATACCCAGGTCGATATCCGATGCTGACACCTAATCAGAAATAACGACAGAATAACGGTCTGATTCCTTGAATACAACAGGTGTGTAAGCATACAATGCTCATTAAGGTAACCGGACTACATGGTTCTACATGCCAACCTAAGAGTTATATATATAATAAGAACTAGAGGGCGCACGCTGTGCGATGCCTGTTTGTCAACTTAGAAAATGGCCGCCTGCGCGCATGCCGGGTCGCGTATATAGGCCAGTGCGCCCTCTAGTTCTTTATGATGCCAACTGACACTGAAGCTGAGTGGTCAAGCACATTAGGCCCAATTTCATAGAGCTTCTAAAAAAAGGTTGTTGAAATAAAAGGTCGCATCCCCTGGGTGGTGATCCCTCTGCTACCACCTTCCTTGGTTGTACATCATATACTTTGGTGTGATCCCTGGCTACAAGGCAGTTAGAAGTTGAATGACTTCTGACTGGCACCCTAGACAAAGATATTGACAAAATAGAGGGACCTTCAGCATCGACGCTAGATAGCTCAGCTTCTAGAGCACCAGATACTAATCTTTTTTTTTTTTCAACCCAAAATTATCTAAAATATAACCCGTCAGTTTCTCTTGTGGGTTTATCACTTGAATATTTTACCTGAGTGACAAAAGTATTCGCCGGCAGTCCTTCGAAGATGGACGTCATATACTGAAGCTGACTCCACTGTGGACTGTTATCGTTAGAGTCTCCAACCGTGATCGTCAGGTGAGCGGTCGCAGACTGCGAGGGCACCACGTTGTCCTCAGCGCGGATGATGATGTCGTAGAAATCCAAGATCTCTCGGTCGAGTCGATTCCGGAGGATCACGTCACCGGTTAGAGCGTCGATTGAAAATGAACCTAAAAACAATCAGCAATTTTTTTATTTTAATAAAACATAGGATTCGAACTGCCTCTAACTACCTGGCAATCTCGGTGGTCTAGTTGGTATGATACTGCTCTACAATTGCAAGGGTCGTGGGTTCGAATCCCACCCAAGTAATATGCCTGGGGGTTTTTTTCCACAGAACTTGGGAGAGTACTGAGTATACAGTGTATAAGGGTAAAACCAAAATAAATATTCTTTATCTCCGATGCAAATTTAACATCTATTACTCACAAAATAATTCATCAAGATTGACATTCTTGATAAACTTTTTTGCCGATCCTTCATTTTAAGAAAAGTATTTGGGTCACCATTGAGAAAGCCAAACTCACCGTCTACGTTGCCTCCGATGATGGAGTACCTAATTTCCCCTGCAGGTCCGGCATCGGCATCAGTGGCAAACACTCGGATTATTGTACGACCGGTTTCGGCATCCTGAAAACACAGAAGACAAAAGAATTAGACAACTTTAGAGTCATACGTTTTGGCACATTCTTGGGATCCCATTAAGAGTTCAAGAAAATTAGACCAATTCAGAGTAAACTATTTTGCCACAATAGCCCTTTAAAAACTACTCTATTCCCCGGGGTTGTAACAGCCTTTTCACACTTGGATTTTCTTTAACTTTAATCTACCCCGGCAAATGGACACACCCCTGGAAATAACTACCCCTACCCAGGGGTAAGCAGTAAAACCCTGGGGTATTCTTGAAACCTGCAGCTGGAACCCTGTGGAATAAGGAAGGACCTAGGCGGGAAAGTGTGAAAGAGTGCCGGGGCAACAGTGGGGTAACAAAACTCGTGGGGTGGCCCTAGAGATGTATTCCACAGGAATTGGAGATACAGTGTGTGAAAAAGGCTATTATCGCAACTGTGCAGTAAGGTCCCTTTTTTTAGAAACAACTCCTGAGTGGAGTATAGTTGATACAGCTTGTTGGCTAATGTGAAAAAAATTGCAATGAACATCGTTACCTCATACACCGTCCTGTCATAGACTGATGGTTGAAATATGGGTGGATTATCATTGATGTCTTCAATGGATACCACCAACGTAGTGACACTGACGCCAGTCCTGGAAAAATAACAATAGCCAATTGTTCTTATAAGTTTGATCATGATGGTTGGGTGAAGAAATAGAATCCTAGCCATTAAACTGTATCGTACACTTATCTCCATACCAGTAAGCACTTAATGGTCATGCTCATGGACACTAATGCAACAATGCACACATTACGCTTTTTGCATCCCTGTGGAGACATCTTTCTTTCCTTTGCCCAGTAGTTAAGACCATCCCATAGACATCTTAGATCAAATTCCTTCTGGAGCACCCCAGTCTTTGGAATTCCCCTATGTAGACTTTTGGTGTTCCCTTCAATGTTTTACTCTCGGTCTCCGTAAGGTGGTGAAAATGAAATCACATTTGTCATTAATTACAACAACAAAAATTCACCCAAGTACGTAATGGCCTCAAATCAGGGATCCTTCTTTGTTTAACTCTTTGTTCTGACCATCGTTAACCCAATTTATTAACTTTTAGGATAGCAATTCACGGACCTATATAACCGTATGAAGGGAAGCATGAATGTTTTTTTCCATAACACAAAGGCCACAATGCACACTTCTATGCTAAGAATATAAACATAAAATCTTACGCTGGTGGCACGGCGGGTGCAGTGTTGTATGCCTCGATGGTTAGAGTGTAAGTCTGCGCTGAGTTCTCAAAATCAACATTGGACGTCGTCGTGATCACGCCAGTCGTTGGATCGATGGAAAACAAATTCTGAGAAAGAGACAAAAAATCATTCACATGATAATGTCTTTTTAAAGGGAAAGTTTGAACTGTAAACTTAGTGAGCTTTCAGATTGAAACTTATAACTGTCTTCCTTTTTTAACGGCCTTCTCTCTTGTACATAGTTAATTCCTAGTTATTTATTTATTATTTGCTTTAACATTTTACTGTTTTTGTAAAATTTTACGCACTTTTGATTTTGTTACATTTCTATGTACTGTTTAATTTTCATAATTTTTTTTTTTTTCCCAACAAGAGTATGGAATAATCATATTTTTGAATTGAAATTTTAATTTTTTGGGAATTGAATTCCAAACCCCGATATTCTTGTCCTTGATTTGAATTATTTAACTGCCATTGATAAGGTTAGAATAAATTGTCGCAAAGGACTCACGCCTTGGTTTCCACCAGTGATCCTGTATCTCGTGACGGCGTTGGTTCCTTCGTCTGCGTCAGTCGTGAAGAGCGTGATAACAGGCGTATTCTGAGGTGAGCCTTCTGTCAACGTTATTGGTTGAAGCTCTGTCAAAAGACGGAAATTGATTTTAATTGAGTTCTTATATAGTGCATTTAAAAAAAGAAAATTCAATGTGCTTTAAATTAGTTCCCTGGTCATTGGGCCAACAATATTCCTAAAATCTTTCTAAGCTCCCTGGGGTAAACTCAGATAAATACCATTATTGGTGAGAAATGGGTAAGAGGCTCAATCTAGTTTTACTCACGGTTGCTGAAGAGTGGGTTGTTGTCGTTAGCGTCAGTTACCGTGACAACCACGGTGGCACTACTGGTAGCAGAATCTTCAGCGAAGAGCTGTAAAAACATGACATTTCAAAAACGACTCGTTTTATATTTAGGAATAAGGAGACTAAAGCATCAAATAACCGTGAACGCAAAGCGTGAAAGCATGCGAGCATGAAGCCAAATATTGACCTTTATCTTTGGTTTTAAAAGCCCTTCTCTGCTATCTTGGGAGTTAATATATGGCTTTATCTTCATTTTCTTATGAATTTTATCTTTAAAAAAACAAAAAGTGTTTTATTTGGCAAGGGTGGCAAAAAAAAAAAAAGGTATTGGATTCTTGGATTGCACCATCACCTTCCTTTAGTAACACAAATTCTATTCCTATCATTACCTGCAGATTATACGTCTTAATTGACTCATAATCCAATGGACGAATGAGGGTCAAGGTCACACTGGCCTGGTCCACTGCTGACGAGGGGGAGACAGAGAACGGGACTGTGTTGCCGTTTTGGAGGGTGATACGGAAATTCCCTTGGATCATCTGTGATTATAAATAAAATAAAAAAATCGCAACAAAATAAAAGTTAGTTACTGGCCTTCGAGATTACTTCTAGATCCTGCAGTCTAGGATCGAATCTTCAGCCAGAAGATGTATGCTTAAAATAACTAATTTGTCTATGAATCAGTTTACTACTAAACTTTACATCATGTACATGAACGGAAGATTTTTACAGAAACAGGTTTGTTATTTTATGCATATGTTGAGATACACCAAGTGAGAAGACTGTTCTTTGACAATTACCATCAGTGTCCAGTGTCTTTAAGAGCCTGTCGTCCTGCCAGGAAATTCATTAATACTTACCGCTTCACCGTCAGTAACGAGAATGCTGACTGGTAAGATAAATCCTGGAAGCTCAGCCTCTGAAACACTGACTGAATAAACCGATTGGTCAAACATCGGAGGCTCATCGTTCAGATCATTGATGACGATGCTGAAGGTGGTGAAGGCAGATTGTCCACCGCCCGGACCGACTTCAGTTGCCTGTAAAAAGGGCAAGGAAGGGAAAATGTTTTTAAACTCCAACATTTGTCCAAGGAGCGCAATTAAAAACTTTGCTACAACAACATTTTAAAAATTATGGGCCGATTCCAAATGAGATGAAAAGTGTGTTTAAAATCAAGAAATATCTAGCCAGAACCACTTTGAGCTAAACTCATCAGGAATAGCAAAACAGGAAAGGGGGTGGATGGGTAGGAAGTGAGGCACTTTACCACAAATATTTGTTTTAATTTTTGTATTATTAAATTTTTATATATATAATATTTATCATGTTTACATTGTTATGACCATAACAAAAAATTTGCATCATTTGTACGAGTACAGTTGCCATTTAATAATGCCATGTTTTATACTATTTGGGACTCAGATTTCATCCAAAATGCTTTGCACACCGATCATGGGCATTAAGACTACTAAGCAGGCATGTGGGCTATTGGGGTCGATGAGTGGGTACAAAAAAAATATAAAAAAAATAAACCATGAAATTAAAAATTGTTGATAATTTTGAATGAGGCCTTAAAACCTTACCCTGATGTTGAATTCCACCGATGAGGGTAGGTTTGGATCCTCACGATCCAACTCTCTGATGACTGTGATTTCACCCGTATTAGGGTTCAGTGCAAAGAACGACCCCTGGTTGCCTGAAGACACACAAACAAAACACACAAGATCAGCACACTTGTTTTTGGTAACATTGGAATATCTCCACAGAGCAAATTTTTTTTTTTTTTAGCAAGTGCCATTAGCACTTTTGTAGATATCAACGCTATAGAAGACCTCATTGATATAATCATTATTATAGAATCTTCATTAATACTTTAATAAAATTCAGTTTGATGTTTTTTGTCACTCGGTGCAAGTTCCCTGTAACGACCATGAATTTGCGGAATGCGTGAATCCAGATATGATAACTGACCTGAGATGATGTCGTAGGTAATGGAGTTGGGATTCAGCGTGTCCCTGTCCATAGCCACCACCTGCTGAATAACGGTGTTCTGTTGGAAATAATGGAATCAAAGATTAATATTGTAATAGGAATGCGGTTCATAAAACACAGGCATGATATTTGGTCCTAGAGTTATTTTATCAAGTACAAGAGTTGACCTATATTTACATATTGATGTGCGCTTTAAAAGACTTCTCAGGCCTTTTCTAATTAAAAAAAAAAAGGAAAAGAGGAGGAACAATATCATGCCTGATAACACCAAGCAGCCAGCCCGTCCCCGTCCCCCCCCCCCCCAAAAAAAAAGAAAAAGTAATTCATTAACAGAGCCCATGCATCTGATCTGGTGCCATTGCTAGGGTCACACAATGGAGACAGGGATATATTTTTATACAACTTTTTACCGGAAAGCGATTACCAGCCAAATTTCCATAAAGGTTAACATTGTTACATCTGCCGTCAATTTCACAAAACTCTTCCTAACTTAAGACTAATCTTAGGACTTAGGACAAGTCCCAAACCTGCACTGTAGCATGCAGGCCTTAAGATTCATCCTAAGTTAGGACGACTTACTCGTCTTAACTCAAGATAAGACCAGTCCTAACTCTTTGTGAAATCGACCCCTGGTTCCCAAAGAAATTTGGTAAGCAGTATTTTCTGCTTAACAGCTTTTAGAAAATGGGCCCTTGTTTGCTTACCACTGGTGTGCCTTCATCTATGGCTTTATCATAAGGTGTGTTGAGGAACTCGGGCCCAGCATCTTGAACGTCAACTACGTTGATGGTCAGAAAGCTCTCTGAACTGAGGCTGTTGGTTGCAGAGTCCTGGTAACAGAAGGAGAGACTCAAATGTTAAAATCAGACAACACCAATAATAACATTTATAAAGTTTCATGCAGAAAGGCTTCTCAGATTGATTGTTTTCAATCCATTTTTCTAAAAACACTTTTCTTAGAAGGGAAATCATTTCTGAGAAACGTTTCACGCAGATTGATTGATATATCCGTTTCCCTAAAACCACATTCCTTAAAAGGGAATCGTTTTTCAAAATGTTAAACATTCCCAGGTCAAAATTCCAGTTAAACCTAGTTAACTGGGGTCAACTGGTTCAACTGGATAGTGACCAAACTCGTCCATTTTCCATATAAACCAACTGGTTTGGACTTCTGTGTTCAACTAGGTTAAAATTATAAACCAGTTGGTTTCTGTCCATTTTCCATATTAACCAACTGGTTTAGACTAGGTTTAACTGTGTTCAACTTGGTTGAAATTATAAACCAGTTGGTTTCTGTCCATTTTCCATATTAACCAACTGGTTTTAACTGTGTTTAACTAGTTTATCAACTGGTTTCAACTAGTTCCAGTTAAACCCAGTTTAACTAGGTTCAGCTGGAATTTTGACCTGGGTTATCAACTGTACTCCTTACCAAGTAAGTTCTTGATTATTTTTTTGGGAGTAATAACCAAAGGTACATGTATATCCTCCCTTTAAAAAACAATGACACGTCAAACGGAGGACAACTTTACAACTAAGCAACAAAACAATAAATGACTCAAAATGAGTTAACACAAAAACATATTTAAATAAAACATTGAGAAACTAATAGAGTCTAGCTGGCAGCAGACAAGTCAGGTAACAAATTGCCACTTCAAAACTTCTTTTTCTCATCGCTGGTTCTCAAGTGTTAAACCTCTTTAAAACCATGACTTTGGCTTTAACCACTTCCATCATGTTTTTTACAAAATTTTCCAAGTCCACTTGAGTATTAATTTTCAGAACTTTTTTGAGCTTTTTGGCAGAACCAAAGCTGAAACCAAGGTTGTTGAGAAAGGGTAATGAAGTCTGCTGCCACCTGGCGCCTTGCCAGTCTCTGATTTAACAATTCGTACTTCCTGTGAATCCTTTGCACGAAACAAATTCGACGCCACATTCGCAGGAAGTATGAACCAGGCTTAAGTTGTCAAACATGGAAACACTCTGCAATCACATGCGTGAGGATGTGATGATTTTACAATACAAAACAGTGGAAAATCGGTGCTTTGTCGAAATACACACGGTGACTGTTTAAATACAAACCTCCAAAAAGGGCAATACTCCATCCTGAAAGCCAGCGAGTTTACAAGAAAATACAGACACAATATAATTATTGATCAAAACCATTATCACTTGCATACAAAAGCTTCACTGAAAATTATACCAACATTATTTTTTTACGTATCCCTGGTGATGCCCCATAAGTGTACTAAATCACTGAAGCTCGCAAGCCTAAGGAAACCTGTAAACAAGTGTGCCTGCTATGTGAAGAAAAAAACCAGGCTAACCCCAACTCTTTCACGATAAGTGTTCTGGGTTCTTTTACGCGTGCTCCTACTGCACAGCACCTATGGCTTTTTTACCACTCCAAGGACAAAGCAATAACAGTTGAGTGTCAAGACGGGGAAGCAAGCTGATCAGAAACACAAGAGCTCGAGTCCGGTGCACTAATCCCACAATGTAATATTTCTTATGTTTTTGTTACCCCAAAAATCCCTCACTGTAGCTCTTATACGCCCAGAAAGACAGACAGACAGACAGACAGACAGACCGACAGACAGACAGACAGACAGACAGCCTTACTCTTGCGATGATCTTGATATTGTAGACCTCGTTTGTTTCATAATCCAAGTTGCCTGAGACAGTGATGACGCCCGTGACTGGGTGGATGCTAAACGGTCCGGGTGTATCCTGAAATTTTAAAACAATTTCAAAAGTAAAGGTAGGTTTTGTGTTAAAAAACATAGTACATGGATAAAAATTTACATTAGTCCATCTCTTAATATAGTCAGATGTGGGGGAACAGGCCTGAAGTTCACAAACAAGTAATACAAAATAAAATCTGTTTTATACGTTTTTGTATGCAAGTTCACTCCAAACATGGCTTGACACTCTTGGTAAAAACTAAGGAAGAAAAGTTATTGAATGCAAAAAAATAACTCAGGGGAGCTGAAGGTAGGAATTGACATTCCTCTTAAAACAGTCCAGATTTTAGGACCGAGGGAAGCATGCACCATGTTAACTAGGCTTGGGTATCATCCATCAGAAGCCTGGCTGGTAGAGCAGAAAGCACTACCTCCCCAATGTTTACGAAGCAATCGTGGTTAAGTGTCTTGCTTAAGGACACAGGTGTCACGACCGGGACTCGAACCCACACTCGGCTGATCAAACACCATAGCTTGAATCCAGTGCTCTTAACTGCTCGGCCATGACACGCCACATGTATGTGCCCCCCCTGCCTGCCCCAAGCTTAGCAACTGGAAACTTACTTCAGAGATGGAATACTGGACGATCTTAGCCAATAGAGCGTCTTCATCAGTGGCCATGACAGTGAAAACATTGTATCCGAAGTTGACGTTCTCGTGAACCGTCGTCGTATTGGGAAGGTTGACGAAGACCGGTGCGTTGTCGTTGACATCAGAGAGTAGAAGAGTTCCACTTTGTTGGACCTGCAAGAAAAAATGAAATAATGTTTTTGCGTCAAGGCAAAAGCATCATCTTATATTGATACAGATGAAAAGGTACAGGGGTTAGTACAACCAGCTTGCAACAACTCAATTGATTTTCTCTTTATCCACAATTTTAAACGTTACCTCGTTAAAACCATCCGTGACTGACACCAAGAAGTTGTAGATGTGTTGTTCCTGTGAAAAAGACAAACCGATCAAGTTTTGATTAATTACAAAGGACAATATACATCAATGGAAGTTGGACAATTCAGGAACACGAGGGCTCGCCCTTAACACTAGACCGAAGTACAACAGGGGAATAAAAGAGTGCTCAATGTGCCTTCTACTTTCACAACTTTTAAACTGCCAAAGACGGTCCAACATGGGTATTCAACAGTATTTAAGCAGAGACTGTGCTCTGTTCAAATGTAAAAAAATATTATGACCTGGGTTGACAAACGATTCATTTTGCTTGATTCCATGACCAGTTAGTTACATTGTCAAGTGAATATAAACACAGCACAAGATTGCTGCACCACAACAACATTTGAAAAGGATCAAAATGTCTTCCGTACCTCTCTGTCTAACTGCTGCTTCAGTGTCAGCCATGCTCCGTTCGGACCGTCTGGAACGACGATAAACAGCTGCTGCGCTACGTTATCGTGGAGGTTAAAGGTCAACGACGCGCTGTCAGGGTCAATGGCATCCAAGTGGAAGACATTGCTACCTAATGGTGGATAGAGGAAAAAAGAGAAACTTGATGAAGGTTTACGGGCAATTCAGAATAGTCAATGTTATTAAAAAATAGTTTAAATTGTTGAGATTTTAACAAACTAGGAATACTTAATTTCTTTTTCCTGAACATGATCAGCACATAAAGGCCTACTGACCAAAAAATTGATTTGTTACACCAGCAGTTCTTTTCAGAACCAATGGGTGAAAAATGCTTTCAGTGTTATTATAAACTTTTATTTTAATTTTAAAAGTTTTATTTTATTCTTGTTGCCAATCAGAAGCCATAAAACTGTTAACTGCCGTATAGGCAGGGATCACACCGAAGTTTAAGATACAACCCCAGAAGTGGGAATGCAACATTTCGTTTCAGATATCAAATAATAATTTCCTTTCTTCAAAATGTTTTCTTCCACCTACCTGCAGAAGTGCTTTCCGGTATGTTGATAACGATGGAGGATTCGTCAAAACGCGGAGGGTCATTGGAGCCGCTTGTTTCTGTAAATAAAACAAATATTATCGGATTAATCAAAGTTGTCTTTATCTTATAGGTAATTTTCCCCTCATTACTTTATGGAAGTTGCCTCAATCCAGACTTAAAGGGGAGGTAACCGTTTGGTAATCACACTTAAAATTAAAGGCAATAAAAAACTTTTGTAGAGAAGTCAGTACAGTAGCCTTCGTTAGTAAAAGCATTTTAAAGCTATTATACACTTTTGGAACAGAAAAAAATAATAAAGTTCACAGATTTACAAATAACTTACAGGGTTTACAGAAGGTAATGGCGAAAGACTTCTCTTGAAATATTATTCCATGAAATGCTTTCCTTTTTGAGAAAACATTTAAACAATTAACAATTCTCGCTAACGAGAATAACGGATTTATTTTAAACACATGTCATGACACGGCGAAACATGCGAAACGTGCAGAAACAAGGTATACGTTTTCCCGTTATATTCTCCCGACTCCGATGACCGATTGAGCCTAAATTTTCACAGGTTTGTTATTTGATATATAAGTTGTGATACACGAAGTGTGGGCCTTGGACAATACTGTTTACCAAAGTGTCCAATGGCTAATTTTAAGAAACATTTCAATTCAAAGTAATCTGCTGGTTATGTAGAAAGATATCAGTATTTTTGCCCTAAAGTTTGAATCTGAGTAACAATACAGTCAATAACGTTTCTCAGATTGTGTTTACTAGTTTTTACGGATAATTCTTCCTGAGTGGACATAACGGCAAAGGATTTTGGCAATTATCTCAATAACGCTACCAACTTTTTAAGTGAAACTTTCACAGTTAATTTTATTGTGCACATCTATATTTACATAGGGTTTAAACAATCGAGCGGATCCAAAAACTGAAGGTCTTCTCTGCCCTTAAGGCATAATTAATAAGGGAAAACTTTAACAATCTTGCTATGTGGTGGACCCTCTGTTTGTTTTGTTTAAGTACAGGCATTAGCTTAAAATGGGATTCATAAGCTTAAAGATAGGTCCTAAACACCCAATTGTAATCCCCTTTGAATAAAACAAGCAGTACAGGATGGGCTCCTCTACCGTTATATAGGCCTTTTGTAACTTGGAGAGTTCTAATGCAACACTGAGTGTAATATAGATTTTTGTTTTCAGGGGTTGCTTTTGTTGTGGGCGCTGGATGTTTTGAAAGACAAATTGACCAGAGTGGGTTTGTTTCATTCTTAGAGCATTGAAACTGTGAAGGGTTTCCGTGGCTGGTATTGTGAGTGTTTTGTGAGTAAATATTTGTGTGGGTTGTTTTAACAACCTGAGCGACGGTTATTGAAAAATGTTTTTTTAAAGGTGGCATGGAGGAGGGGGGATGTCCCCCCCCCCAATTGATGTCTACACTTGCTTGTGCTGCAAATAATTATTAAAAGTTCATTTGATTGTTTAAACAAATAATAAACCAACCTCAAATTTGGACGGAACGTAACCTAATTTTTCTGTTTATTTCTTTTATTGAAGATTATTCAATTTTTTTTTTTTTTGACAGTTTAAGACTGTACACTCACAGAAATTGGGAAAGTACAAAGTAAAATACAAGTGTTGTAAAAACCACATTATATATTTGTTATCTCGCAGTTTATACCAGCTGCCAATCACCTCCCAGCATGCAGTTGGACCTAACAGGTCAACGTCCGAAAACATAACTTGTACAATCGTTGCAATTTATACAGGTCTAACGATCCTCGTTAACACTAATGCAGCTGTTATGTACCAAAAACATGGATTAATTATTGTTTTTTTAACATAATGGCATTAAGCCAAGATGCAGAAAGCCCCCCCCCCCCACCTCGTCCCTTCCTGACAAAGAACTACACTACAGGAATGCTCTGGTTAACACTATTGATTTATACTAGGAGTGTGTTATTGTGTGGCACTACCAGACATTATCTAGTCATTATAAAACCATTGATCAATAAAAAGCAAGGGTGCAACATTTGAAAGTTTTTCTACCGAGCAAAAGAATGCGACTCAAATTGTCAAGGAACTTTGCCTTTGAGTCAAGACTGTTTCTTTTTCCCCTGAATGAAATGGCATTTCAAAACTATAAAGCGTTTTGAGAAGCATGTTTACTGCAAAGTTACATGATGTAAAAAGATATAATTTTTTTTACACAAAATCTGAGACGTTGAGTAATGTTCTCAAATTGTGTATTTCTGTTAGGGATTATTCTTCCTACGTGGACATATTCTCTCCTTATTTTCAGCAATATCTCAAAACTGCTACCACATTTTAAAGGTTCTTCATTTATATAGGATTAAAACAATTGAACGGTTAAAAAAATCACAGGTATACTTTCCCTTTAATGCGTGAAAAAAAAAAATTCTTGGTCTTGTAAAACACATTCAGGTCCAGTAAAATAGTTGAGAATACAAGCCCTGTGGTCGTTTAGATTTTCCTCCCAAATTCGATCCCTGGATTTTCGTGTGTACATTATCTCATCAGGCCAAGAGATGAATTGTTGGAGTCTTTTTATAAATCTTTAATCATCGACCAGCTCATGTAATCCAAATACGACACAAAGAAATTAGGGAATAACAAAATTGATCGGGGCTCGATTCAATAGGTAATATTAGCGCGGACTTTTGTATAGCTTCAAGGATGTTGGTGAAGTGACAAGGAATAATTTATTGATGCCCTGGGGGAAAAAGTTGGGACGGTAAATAAAATGATGATGTGTTGATGTTTTGGGCAGCGTTCTACCCTAAAATGGTCCGCTGGCCAAATGCCAATTAAAACACCCGAAGACCAGTCAGAATTCTCTCAAAGTTTTCCCAATTAGTTTGGCTAGTTCTGAAAAAGCATCGCGATATGAAATATTGACTGACGATAAACTTGATGAACCAGTGACAAATGACAAGCTGACTGGCCCTGCTGGACAGTCACTGAACAAGTAAGGGCAAAAACCCTGTCATATTCCTGTCATAAACAGGGCAGAGTCCTGGCAGATGAGGTTGGTGTCTACATGGAGTCGTCCAAGTTGTTTACTTAGAAGGGGTTTTAGAGATTTTAGAAGGGGGGGGGTGGACAAGTTTAAGTTTTGAAACAATTTGTTCCAATGATGCGGATCTGACAAGGCACTATACTTAAAGGAACACGTTGCCTTGGATCGGTCAAGTTGGTCTTTGAAAAGCGTTTGTAACCGTTTTTTATAAAATGCATATGGGTAGAAAGATGTTGTAAAAGTAGAATACAATGATCCACACAAACATACCTCGAAATTCCACGGTTTTCCTTTTACCTCGTCGACTAACACCGTCGGCCATTTACTGGCCGACCGTGTTAGTTCTTACAGTAAAAGGAAAAACCACGCAATTTCGAGGCAAACTTGTGTGGATCATTGTATTCTACTTTTAAAACATCTTTCAAACCATATTCATTTTATAAAAAAGGGATACAAACGCTTTTTATAGACCAACTCGTCCGATCCAAGGCAACGTGTTCCTTTAAATACCAGCTTCAAAACTCATTTGAAAACTTATTTTGTGCTTAAATTTTCAGTTTTGTAACTTATTGTCGGCCCACTTGCTTAGAACTGCATCTCTCCTGCGCCAGGAGTGTCTTTTAGACAGACATGGCGCATTATAAATGGCCACTATTATTATGATTTATCCACATGTGAGTTTTATGCAACAAAACATTTAGTGCATTTAAGTTGTACATTGTCGTCGTTGGGCTGCTAATAATACAGCCAACACCCGTACTCAATTACCAGACATATAAAACATTCAGCACATTGCCTCATTATGTCCATTGTGTACCCAACAACCCCATACAGAACAAACATTAAACATTAATGATACACTGACACAAACCATGGAGGTAGAAATAGACACTCAGCATTGAAAGCCCCACAATAGATTGGTGGGTATTTAACTTTCATTTCACCTGTAACAATCCTGAAACTCAGCCCCTGTGTCTATATAATGTACATAAACTTTTGTGGACACTTGCGCTTGTTGAACTGTGTAAATTTACCAGGAACAAGTTTGCAAGTGGTTTAATATGGTTTAATCCTCCTTGGTTTTATAAAAAGAGATTTCACAAGACTCACTCATAAATTTCATCTTTAGGGCGGTTGTAAAATTTTGAATCAAGTCTAAGAAATTTTGGGAAATTTGGGCCTAATTTGAGCATTGGGCCGTTATGTTACATGAAGATAAACGTCTATTAACTGTTCACACTAGGTTTTGGCTACTTAAAGTTAGTTAGGATTAGTTTTGTTTTGTTCACAAATAACGCAATCTAATTTGGTGGGAGTAAACCATAATTCTTCTTACATTGTCGGATCAAATGAAATTGCGAATTTCTGGGGACATGCCTTCACGACACAGCCCTTTTGAATGAAATGAACAATATGAAGTGTGCAAAGTGTATGGATTTTTCCGGGTAGTGACTCAATAACAAAAATGGCCCCGGGGCAAAACAAACAAAACGGTTTGCCGCGTTCCGATCAAAATCCAATTTGGCTAGACTGTAAAACAGTTTGAACACGCACGTTCAACACACTTTTTCTTTGGTCGGTGTATGTCAAAAACGTCAAAGTTCATGAAACTGTAAAGAAATGGAGCAATGTTGTGTGTGTGGGGGGGGGGAGGAGGTCGTTTCTCAGTGACAGGATTAAGATCACCCAGGAATATTTTTCCAAAATAAAATACTACTCAGTCTTTGCTGCTAATTAGGACCCAATTTCATAGAGCTGCTTAGACAATTTAGCTTACAAATTGTGTGCTTAGCAAAAAATAAACAGTGATACCAGTGATTTCTGGACGAAATCGTTCCTTGGCTTAGCAACTTTTTTATGCTTAAGCAGCTCTATGAAATGGGCCTTGTACAGTCCATTCATTTAAAAACGACTTCCATCACAAATTTGTATACAAGTGATTACAGCCTATTGACAAAACAGATTTTCCCTTGTAGGATAAAAACTATTGATTCTCACCCCTTTGGGATGGTGGAAATGGCCGCAGGATAAAACACACAAAGGCACAAATCCAATTTATGAGTAGGGTCTGTTTCTTCTTCTTCAAAAGATGCGGAACAATCAGGAAACTATAGGGCCATAACTACGACAACAATGGTAACAAAACAAGTGCTAAATGTTTATGTGATGGAAGGGTGAATGTATTTTATGTTCCGGAACGAAGGAAGTTTTGTTTGCATTTTAAGTTCTGTTCAAGTAAAAAAACTAATTGTTAAATACAACTTGTAAAGAGCTTTAAAAGAAAACTGTGGGAATTAAAGGCAGTGGACACTATTGGTAATGAATCAAAATAATTATTAACATAAAATCTAACTTCTTGGTAATGAGTAATGGGGAGAGGTTGATAGTATAAAACATTGTGAGAAACAGCTCCCTCTGAAGTAGCGTAGTTTTCGAGAAAGAAGTAATTTTTCACGAATTTGATTTCGAGACCTCAAGTTTAGAATTTGAGGTCTCGAAATCAAGCATCTGAAAGCACACAACTTCGTGTGACAAGGGTGATTTTTCTTCTACAGTTATCTCGCAACTTCGACAACCAATCGAGCTCAAAATTTTCACAGGCTTATTATTTTATGCATATGTTGAGATACACCAAGTGAGAAGACTGGTCTTTGACAATTACCAATAGTGTCCACTGTCTTTAACTCTTAAACACGACCAATTATTTGGAAAATGTTGCTGTTTGTGGGTTATATTTTTGTAATAGTAAAGAAAGCGATAACATTTTTGTGAAAAAATCATAAAGTGAAAGTACATTTTGTATAAACTTGAATTAACTAACAACAAGACCAATAACAACAATCAACAACTTTGTGTTTTCTAATCTGTGTCTGTACATTTGTACATTCCAAAAAGATTATTATGTACTAGTCTTAAACTCAAATTCAATGCAATTTTGATTGAATATCATCAGAATTCAGGAAATAAGCTGTAAATTCTCTGTACAAAAATGTACCATATTCTTAAAACTTGACGTCATCAAACATTTTGGTTATTGACAAGAAATGCACTCGAAGGGGATAAAAAATGGTGGCCTTGTACAACATTTTTGCATGACAGGTTAGAGACTTGTAATTAATTTTTTTTTTAGTGAATCACAAAACTGAATTTGACCTTGGAGCCCCTCTTCACAGAAAACCGACATCGCATCAACTCTTACTCAACCAATTCACAATAATGAAGCAATACGCTTCATTAAGTTATATAGCTTCCAATTCACATATGAATAAGCACTGGGTATGCGGTAGTTGTTCTGCGACAAAAGAAGAGCTTTGACAAGTGGATGCTTTTGTTTGGTTTCTTAAAAATTACGTATCATGTCGTTATATTTTCTCACAAGCAGTCGCATAAAAAAAGCAGTAAGGGTTTAAACAGCACGAAATTGAATTAATTGACGGTCTTCTATTTTAAAGTCACTGTGGGGGGGGGTAGGAGTTCTCTCTGTAAAGATTGACCACATGGATACACTTTAGGATTAAATCCTTCAGCTCAAAGCTGATCTTATCTTCTTAAAGGATTTGAAACTTTGTGAAACTTGTTCGTTATCATACCAACATATTATAACATTTGTAAAGGGGTATATCAGGAATGAGAGCACATTGAAAGCTTCTTAAATGTTGTTTACTCAACTTTGATGGTATCTGTATTTTATTTTAGTCTGAAATATTTCTCTAAAGAATTTTTATTATTAGGGTTTTCCCCCATGCACAAGCTTGTGTATTGGGCTGATTTGCGGGAATTGCATGCCGATATGTGCACATTTCTTTTCTTTTCTTTCAAATTTTACAAAAATAATCAAGATAAACCATTTAAAATGCTACAGAGTCAAATTAGGGCATTTAAAACCAAGAAAGCAACTAAAGACAATGCCTTTTGAAAGGTATTACCACTGATCGAATTCAAATTTTTCTGAAAATACATTTTTTAAATATTTCTTTAAAACTTTGACTTGGAGTCCGGTTGGTAAAGCAATTAACTACTTTTTCTACCGATTTACTAGTTTACTGTAGACATGTATCTTGTTGTGACTTCCTGCACAGCGTTTTGAGTTTTTAGGGTAAAACACTATAGGAAGAATAAATGATTATTTTTAAAAATATGTTTTTTTATAAAGAACATTGAAAAAAAAAAACTTACGTAAAGAGCATCTATCTCCCGTCCATCCAAACAAGCAAGTACAGATGAAGCTTGTTCCGACACTACGACAGGCCCCTCCATTCAGACACGGCCCCGAATCACACGGTGACGCTGCGATTAAATCACACAGACAATAAATAATCAGGACATAGCACAGAAAGCGGACGGATGACAGTGACATGATGTCACAGTGTGTCATGGTGTCACAGTAGTGACAATGACAACTCTTTCACCGTCATAACACCACGACTCCGAATCCCAAATAAGTGTTTTCAATCATTGTTCAGCTTCAGAAGCAAAAAGACGATCTTCCAAGGGAACTGTTGTTCTTTCCGTGGTGAACTGTTTCCGTCTGTTTTTTAAATCCACATGCCACATCGACGATAACTTCCCACCAATCAATAATAAACCTAGTGATTCAGCGGAGGATACATCCCATGACAAAGATCTCCGCTCTGCCGGACAAACATGGCTCACACTCGGTCCTGTGTCGTCATTGTTTTTCCGGGGCAAACAGTGTAAGTAACACCCCACACTAAACGTACAGAAAGTTTGTTCCCACACTCTGAAATGTATGACTTTACAATCTAAAGGGAAAGCTAACACAAGAACTTAGTGTTGCGTGTAGAGTATATAAGTGTATGACCTTCGTAGACTATATAGGAAAGAATTGAAGCGATAAGCTTTCAAACGACCTCACTGCAACACAACTTTTTTTTACTAAGATAGCCACCACAGAAACACCCCTTGGTGGGGTTAGTCTATTGTCCCTAATCCCTCCCATTTCATGTAACAAGCTATTGATGGATTGGACCATTTCAATACCCAATGGGGGTGCTTGACTCTAACTTCACCTTTATCTCCCCCCTCTCTCTGTGGATCCCCAAGTCCTATTGATATTTAAATGAAGGGGCACAATGATTGCTCATCATCAGTGACTGTGAATTGAAACTAACTGTCACACTCTGTGTAATTCATTGATTGATTGATACGCATGTAAGACCAGGTAAAAATAAAATAGTTGATCATATCCTGGTGGGTTTTTTTTGTAAAAGAGGATGAGGGTCTTTTTATTTTTTGGCCAGACTATAAAAATTGCTAGCTTTGTAGAAAAAAAATAGCCTCCAAGAAACATATCTTTAAAGGGAAGGTTTACATTGGGTAATCTTTATTGGAATTAATGCAAGAAAAGCCTTTGGTTAGATTTGTTACAGTGTTTGTATCAATAGTATAAAGCGTTTTGAGAAACAACTCACTCTTCAAAGTAATTTGAACCCTGCCTTTTTCTCTGAAAAAATTCACCCAAACGTGAGTTAATATTTAGGCTGTAAATCTTGGCCCATGAAAGCTTTGTCAGGTTTGAGGGACAAATTGTTTCTGAATGTTGAACCCAATATTATTATGGCGTTGGATTTTTGTTTTCTCAAGTGTGAACAATGCTCCAATTTTTTTATTGAAGATGTCAGTCACCTACTGCCCAGGTAAACTATCCCGGGCAAACTAACCGAGACATCAAGTCCAGTGCGGATGCATCGTCCTGGTAAAACTAGCCGGTAAAATACCACGCCCAGTTTTCAGCACAACCATGATCATGGTCAAGTTTAAGACTTTTAAAGACCCATTTAATGCTACCCTTAAAAAAGACCCAAAATAAGTCAATAAAGCTCAAGTTTCAGTAGTAAATACACTTACACACAAGAATTATGAAATTTAATAATATACACTTACGACAGTTCTGTTCATCTAGTCCATTAACGCAGTTGTTAATTCCATTGCAGATCAGATTGCGGCTGATGCAGACGCCCGGAGCGCAGGTGAACTCCAGGGAGGTACAGGCCATCTGGCAGTTATTCTCATCCGAGCCGTCTCGACAATCAAAGCTGCTGTCACATTGACGGGATATAGGGATGCACTCGCCGCTCCCGCATCGGAAGTCACTCGCAGAGAAACAATTAGGACCTGACCATAAAGAAGAGGAAAGACAACTAAGAAGGTATTATGCACTCATGTAGGTCTCAAAAAAAAAACGGCACACACACCAATAAGCCTTTTTGAGATATGGCAGACACAATGCTAGATAAGGTTTAGGTAAATTTGTGCCTATACTCCCAAAACCGAACAGTATACTCCAATCACGTCTGCCATACCTCAAAAAGGCTTAATGCTGTGGTGCCCTGTGCTTTTGCAGTGGTGCCCTTTGCAAGGTTTCCAAACCAATCTACCCTTCCCTCCAAGAGATGCCCCTTACCAGTGGAAAATTGCTACGCCCCGCCAAGAGCGAAGTTCAAGGCCTGGGGTGTGTTTTGGCGGTCGTAACCAAAAACTGTTCCGGTTGAGTTGCCCATTGGTTAAGCACTGGCCGATGACTGAAACAGTTATTGGTTACGACCACCAAAACGCACCCCTGGTTACAGGATTTAAGTAAATAGACAAAATATTTTGAGAGAGTGTTATGTTTTGTGTAAACAACCATATTCAGTTTTTCTGATCAAACTTACAGGGAAGAAAACTTCACACAACAATAAATAAACACAAGGGTGAACAGAAAAATAAATTTGCGTCATGTCGTTCAAGTTGATCTTTAAAATTCTACATCTTTGTGGACTCACCAAACTCGCAGTTTGTCCCTGCGTACCCGACGGGGCAGATACAGGAATAGATGGTGCCCTGGTTGTCTCTGTTGCACGTACCACCGTTACGACACGGATTAGAGATGCAAGGATCTAGATGGTTCAAGGAAAGAATTTAACATTAACGCTAAGTTTCATCTTAAAGCCATCATACACTTTCGGAACAGAAAAAAAAATAAAAGTTCACAGATTTACAAATAACTTACAGGGTTTACAGAAGGTCATGGTGAAGGACTTCTCTTGAAATATTGTTCCATGAAATGCTTTACTTTTTGAGAAAACATTAAAACAATTAGCAATTCTCGATATCGAGAATTACGGATTTATTTTAAACACATGTCATGACACGGCGAAACATGCAGAAACAAGGGTGGGTTTTCCCGTTATTTTCTCCCGACTCCGATGACCGATTGAGCCTAAATTTTCACAGGTTTGTTATTTTATATATAAGTTGTGATACACGAAGTGTGGACCTTTGGACAATACTGTTTACCGAAAGTGTCCAATGGCTTTAAGATATACTGTCAAATGTGTCAATGATTTTCGTACTATAGCACTTGGTGTATCAAGTTGTGATATTTTTAATCTGAGAAAAGATTCTGTCAGATAAGTCTCTCAGAATGTGTATTCCAATTCAAGATAAATCTTCCTGCGTGGACCTACTCTGGATTTTCGTTGATATTTCAAAAGCTCAACCACCTTTCAACTGAAATTTCACAGCTTAGTTCTACTGCATAAATCTACCTTTACAAAGGACCATAATCGTTCAAACGTTTCTAAAAACCAAAGGTATACTTTTCCTCGAACTCTCGTTCAAAATCAAACCACTGATTTAGTTTCACAGTGTGCCGACTTAAATGGTGACTAAATTGTTGAACTAACTACAATAACCCTTCCCTGAGTGCAAGGTTACAGCAAAAGAAACTTACCAGTAACTTACCATGAAACTTCTAAAGTTGCAAAATGGAATGTTTGATTAACAAATTCAACAGCTTTCAACTAAGGAAAGCAAATACTGACTGTGGCAGCAAGTTACACAATGTTTTAGGAAGTTTGCACGACAGCACATGACAACACAAAAACACAAACAACAACAAAAACAACAATACTAAAGCATTTAAAACACAGCCGGGGGTTTTCATTGTTTTCTGTCAATCAGTCATGGGTCTAAAACCCAAGTTTTACGTGAGTTCAAAAGAAAATGTCTACATCATCGTTTGAGGAAAATGAAAAAAAATTCTTGGTTGTCATATCTGGAAATCAAAATTCATGAAGTTACTAAAAAAAAAAAAAACTTGGAATATTTATCTCTCCCAAATTTCTTTATAATTTTTTTTAGCTGTTTTAGTCAAACTTACTAGGGAGTCTACACAAAATTATAAAGATAAATCACAAAAATAATTGGCGACAGGCAGAAATATATAACTATGTTACATTATTTCACAGAATAACTTTGGACACATTTGTTGCATTTCAAATAAATTTTTCAAAAAATAATAATAAATGGACTGGTGGACAGAAAACATTCTCGAGTGGAAAAAAAACCCGCGGCATGTGCGCACAGTCTACCAGCATTGGCGGCCGTGCTACTACGACTACCAACTTACTAAACTCCTCGCATCGGACGCCGATATATCCTAACGGACACTCGCAGGAGTAATCCGTGCCGGTTGGGTTATTGGTGCATGTACCCCCATTCTGGCATGGTTGGTAACTACACAGGTCTGTTGGGAAGTTCAAAGTTCAAAGTTCAAAGTAGCAGGTTAGAGTTAGAATAGTCTTGTGGACAAGTCGTTATAAGTTTGTCTCCTTGATTGCGTTCTGACACTCTCTGCGATTCTTGCGACACTTGCGCTGTTCTCATGACACTGCTGGCCTTCCTCGCAAGAGTACTGCTCTTGCGAATACACAGGTGAGAGCCAGCAGCCTCTCACGAGAGCAATGATCTCGCAAGGGCCAACAGTCTTGCACGAGAGCAGTGATCTCGCGAGAGCAGTCTTCAATCGCAGAAAGCTAGCTACTGAGTGTATTACACTATTACAACACTAATGAATTGTCAACAGGCCTAGGGTTAGAATAAATCTCTCTATAAATCTTCAACGTGACTGTGCTGAAAATAATCTTAAAATGTAAAGACAACCACACACAGAAGTAATATAACAAAATTCAGTAGTGACCTCACGTTTCAACCTTGGGGTATTGTGGCCGAGCAGGTTGATTAAGTAAGAGTTTTCTTAGCTAAGAAAACTTTTAAGCTGAATTGCTTAAAATGAAATTGGGATCAAGCCGAATTACATTAGGATCTTTTACTCATTCAAAAAGTAGCTTAGTTAATTTTTCAATCACTTCTGTGTATAATCGCCTTTGTCAAGTTATTCTACAGTTATCGTCAATGTGGCTAAACTGATTCCACAATCGCTATGCTAATGTGTAATTCTCAAGGTGTTAAGAAACTGCTCAACTAACGCATCTTCTACTACTCAATGTATGTTTTCCTGATGTTCATATCATTGCTAGAAACTCAATCTACAGATCTGAACATCATTTCTCAACCTAGAATAAAATAGCTACAACAATTTCTCTTGTGAATCAGCTACTGAACTGGGGCCCATTTTCATGGCTCAGCTTACCGCCGAATTCTGCGCTTACAATCACCAATCTCCGCTTACTGTGCAAGCGCCAAATTTCTGCGCTAGCTGTGTTAATAAAGAGTACCTGTAATGTGGAGTATGCACCCGTACAAGCAAAAATTAACCCCACAAAAAATACTTAATACAAAATATATATAAGCATGAAACACCCTGTTGTAACAAATTCTTTGCTTACGGTAAGCAGAGCCATGAAATTGGGTCCAGAAGATCAGTTCTTAACCTACAACACTTTCTCGAGGAATTGAGCAACAAACGTACTCTACTGATGAGTGCCTTAAACACAGGAAAGTGCCTGGCTCAGCTGAGAAATCAAAAGATTTGGATCGTTAAAACGAAAATCAGAACTAAGTTTTTTTGTCATTTTCATTTGAGAAACAACTCATTTGATAAAACTGTACCTACATGTATCAAAAACTGTACAAGGCAAAGTCTTTTGGCAGCTTATGAATAAATATTAACTACTGCGAACTGCAAATGGCAAAGATGAGCACAGCCCCCACCCTCCTTATAGAGGGGGAGGGGTCAATCTAGAGGGGGAGGGGTCAATCTAGAGGGGAGGGGTCAAATCTACAGTTTGAGGGCTGGGCGAGATTTATATTACCAGGAATTGTGCAGGTGTCTCCGATGTAGGCAGAGGTGCAACGACAGAAGAAGCCGTTTTGTGAAGCGCTCTCAAAGCACGATCCGCCATTCTGGCACGGGTTCCCACCGCATGGATCTAAACGGGTAGTACAAGGTTGGGTTGAGGGCAGAATAAGAGGGGATATACATTATTTTTAAAGATGACCTACATTATCAATACTCACATGGTCATTTCCAACCCCTTCTCTACCCTGATCGGTACCCACTCTCCCCAAACTGGGTATAGAGGACACCCAACTGGGAGCCCTTGGGTGCAATCTTGTTTTATTACTCATAGTTTTGCAGTTGAAGCCCCCTTATCGCAAGTAGGGTATACCTTTCTACCCTGATTGGTACCTACTCTCTCCAAACTGGGTAAAGATGTTTACACAACCAGGAGCCCTTGGTAGCAATCTTGTTTTTTACTTACTCATATTGATTCCGTTGAAGGCCCCTTTATTAGGGTATACTTTTCTACCCTGATTGGTACCCACTCTCCCCAAACTGGGTATAGATGAATACCCAACTGGGGGCCATTGGGTACAATCTTGTTTACTTACTCATATTGTTGCAGTTGATTCCATTGAAACCTGAAGGGCAAATACAGAGGTAGCCGGATGCCGTTGGGTTACAAACTCCTCCGTTCAGACACGGGCTGGAGCTGCAAGGATCTAGTTTACAATAACAAACGTAGTCCGCAGTTAATAATAAATAAAAGTAATAAACTACAAGGAAACCTGGCTTGGTAAAATTTTAATAACTTAGAAAAATTTAGTAGAGCAGAACATGAACCACCACTTTGTCTTTTTGATTGGGTATTAGGCTGCAGGTGCAGTGTATAAAAATAATAAAAATTATACGCCATTTTATAGGGAGGTTAGAGACTTATAATTTGTATTTTTCTATTTCCATGAAGACTCTATCTACTGGAATACAATCCTTATTTTGTCCTTAGAGCCCCAGGTTGCTCCAGTCTCTAGACACACCTCTAATCTCGCAGGTGATCCCGAAGTATGAAGGCAGACAGCTGCACCGATACTCCAAGCCCTGTGATAAGGCCGTACACGTCCCACCATTCAGGCAAGGCTGCTGCAGACAGGGATCTAAGAATGAGAAGAACGAAGAACAAAAATTGTAATAGTAGCAGCCGTTAGGCATGGGGCCATGTTAGCCCCCCTTTACTACAGGGAACATTCAGGTGTTCCAACATCTCCAAATGCGTCGTCTGTAAACAACACATCAGGGAATCGGACTCCTTCACGAGTAACACCGGCAGTACCACCCATAAGAAAAGGGGTCATGTCACCTGCACTACCACGAAACTCTTCTTTCTAGTATCTTGCAAAGATTGTGGTGTTCAATATATAAATGTAGGCGTCTACTTCAGTAATTAATTGCACTGGTACAGACACTTATTATTTCAAAGTCATTATGACCACTAACTCTTACTCGGTGAAAAGAACTCACAACTCACAAACTTGTTTTTATTTTTTGGTTCAAGTTTGGCCTAATCGAGGCTAAAAGCCACTCTTGGTATAAGGGGGCTTCAAGAAGAACAACTACTAAATAACTAAGAGAAGCTGAAGGCATAGGAATTGATATTCCTCTTCAAACAGTCTAGATTGTAGAATGGGGGGTAACATGCACCAGGCAGAGTTCCAAAGAGATGCAGTTTGTGTAAGGCCGTAACTGGAATGGCGACTTTGGCTACGGCTAGATCAGCGCATCTGCCAGTGTTGAAGAATAGGCAGAAGTGCGTGATCTAGCCGTAGCTGTAGCCAAAGGGACCATTTCAGACACTGCCTAATAACTTGTTGGAATGGGTTATAGTTCTACATCTCGGCAAATCATGGAAATTTAGCATAAAGATATTCGATGATATCTGTTGGCACTTACTTAGGTTCTCACAGCGCAGTCCCATGAATTGTTGTTGACAATTGCAGACGAAAGAATTACCGTTCAAACCCAACTGGCAAACTCCGCCGTTAAGGCAGGGGTTGGAGTCGCATGGATCTGTAATGGAAGACAAGGGCAGATAATAATAATAATAATAATAATAATAATAATAATAACTAGTTCTTATATAATAATGAACAATTTTATAATCTAGACAACTGGACTTACTACTTTTGTGACCGACGACAGTTTCACACCCTATCCTGGGTGCATCATCAGGCTGACTGATGTTCTAGCGGCAAAAGGTTGGTGACCCAGGATAGGGTGTAAAACTGTCGCACGTCACAAAACAAGTAAGTCACATTGTCTAGATTATACAATTTTTGAACATTATATTTACCTGGATGATGGAGAATATTCATAAATATAGTTCTTACAAAGCGCATTTTATCAAAAACGTTTCAAAGTTACTGTTATGGTACATCTTTAGAACAATAATAGGATTGAAACAAGCAGCGAGTTCCAATTATCAAACGTATAAAATCCCCTTTAAATGCACTGTACACGTTTGGTAATTGTCAAAGACCAGTCTTCTCACTTGGTGTATCCCAACACAAGCATAACATAACAAGCCTGTGAAAATCTGAGCTCAATTGATTGTCGAAGTTGCGAGAAAATGATGAAAGAAAAAAACGTGCTTTCAGATAGGAATAAAAGACTTCAAGTCTTTTATTATTTTAGTGAGAAACTACCTCTTTCTCAAAATCTTTGCTACTTCAGAGGTAGCCGTTTCTCACAATGTTTTATACTACCAACAGCTCTCCAATGCTTGTTACCAAGTCAGTTTTAAAGTTAATATTTGTTTAAATAATTACCAAACGTGTACCTTCCCTTTAATAGAAGTTGATTTGGATGGCAAAAATATTGGGACTTACTTCTGATTTCACAGTTCACGCCTTGAAAGTTTGCTGGACAGCTACATGTGTAGCTGATTCCCAGGGGGTGGGACTCACAGAAACCTCCGTTCAGACACGGATTGGAGGAACACGGATCTTCACAGAGAAAAACAAACATAAAGAAACTATTGTTGTAGGATTTAAAATATTACATGGTAAGAGTTTAATTATCAGATATAGAGGGATTTTGTTTACAGTCAATTAGTGTGCTCCTCTAGTAAAATTTGTTATAAGCTTACGTACTGTAAACATGTTATATTGATTCTGTTTCAAACTACGGTTTAACATTGTCCTTACAAATTGTATTCACTGTCATTGAGGATGTCAATGTGAAATAAATGTCTTATACCCTGTACAGACAGGCACTCCAGAGTTGCGCCCAACCAAATAGATTAGGAGTGACTCTGGGTCGACTCAATCAAATTTTGGATTGGCGAATTTACATTATGTTCGGCTCATGACAAGATCGACGTCTGAAACCAAGGCGCTCAAGAGTTGTTACGAATGACTGCCTACCACATCCAGTCGCTCCTAACTGTTTCAGACATCAAATTTTTCATGCGCTTAATTCAATAACTTGGTTGGCACGACTCTTGAACGCCTGTCTGAAACGGGCGTTATTGAACGTGAGCTTGAATGACTTACTGGGGTATTGACAGGTTACTCCCATATATTGCTGTGGGCAGTTGCAGTTGTAGCTAAAGCCACCATTGGTAATGATGCAGTTACCGCCGTTCAAGCACGGAAAGGATCTGCATGGATCTAAGAAAGAAAAAAAAGATAATTGGTTAGAGAACAACATGTAATGCTTTTTTTCTTATTAAAGTGTCTCTTTTTCCCCCTGTTTTATTTTAAGTAGGATTTGAAACATGATGGTATTGTTATTTTCACTCACCTGGAGTTTCACAATTGACTCCGAAGAATCCATTAATGCAGCTACATGTGTAGGTTTGCCCGCTGTTTGCCTGCGAGCAAATCGCTCCATTCTGACATGGATTTGATAAACATGGATCTAAACACAAGAATGAATATCAAATTCGAGTTTCAAGAAAAACAAATCAAAAAGTGGGCACTGAAAAGGTTTATATTCCAAAAGTTTACTTCGGGATACAGCAATATTTGTACAAAATTTTCGACAAAATTTGAGTATTTAAAAAAAAAGTTTTTAGTACCACTTCACTTTTAAAGGTTGATATTCTTTGGATTTTTTCTGTTATCATTCGTTTCTTTTCCCATTGACCTACCTGTGAACTGGCACTGGGATCCGATAAAGTTGTTGACACAGTTGCAGAAGTAGCTTGAGCCGGTTGTGTCTGTTCTACACACTCCATTATTGAGGCACGGGTTGGAACTGCATGGATCTGGAATCAATCAAAGATAGCATCGGGTTTCGTTACAAGATTCTAAATACACAAGCTATATAAAGTATCCAGAGTCTGTGACTTTTTGTCCTCGCATGTAAAAGAACCCAGTGCACTTATCGAAAAGAGAAGGGGTTCACCCCGGTGTTCCTGGCTGTGGCTGCTGGATGCCCCGTAGCATCTTGTAAACCCTTATAAGGTGCTACATAATTGGGTCTCAGAAGTCATCACTGCAATAACCCATTTTTTTCAGAGTTTGTATATACTCAGCGCCTTGAGTACCTTGTTTGGTAGATATGTGCGCTATAAGACTTTGATATTATTATTTTTATTATTAAAAATACACTACCCCCCCCCCCCAACAAGGGGTGAAACAAAGGTATTCAACGAAATTTTGATTTCACTTAAGTTTGTCACAACTTCATGAGAGTGGACTTATTTTGGGACATTATGTGACTTCCGAATTGACTTGACTTCCAAAATTTGACTTGTGACTTGACTTGACTTGAGCACAGATGACTTGCGACTTGATTTGAGGAAAAATGACTTGGTTACAACACTGCTAAAAACCCATATCCTCGTCTCAACCTTAACACCAGACTTACCCCATACACCCCCATCCGTCATCCCCTACCCCCACCCTACCCTTACCCCTTCTAACAACCAGTTTCACAAGCAGTTTGAGAGGCAATTGCATTGGAGTGATGTCCCATCCATCATGTCCTACCCACCCCACCCCCCCCACCCCAATCCCTTCTCATACTTACTACCAATTTGGCAAAAGACGCCCAAGTAGTTCGAAAGGCAACTGCATTGGAATGACGTCCCGAATGAACTGGATATACACTGCCCTCCGTTCTGGCATGGCTGTGAGCTACAGGGATCTGAGGTTAACAAAAGATAAAATAAAATAATAGTATAATATAACTGCTTACTGGCCAATTTTGTGCTTACTTATTGACTGCGATTTCCATTTCATAGTGATGCTAACTGTAAGCATATGAAAAGGCATGCTAACGTTACGGAGCTCATTTTGCACAAAAATGAAAGACGTAACAATGCAAATCAATAGACTGTAGGACTTGCACTCACCTGGTTGTGGGTTTGAATCCTACCTACATGTAGCTAATCGCTGATTTCACAATGACTAGAATAAGTACCATCGGCTGGTTACTGAACCACAACTTCTTGATTTGTGCAACTAATAATCCTATAAGTTAAACCATTGTCTGTATGAGAGAGATTGGCTGTTGCCAGCTTGGTGTTTATATCCCCTTGTGGGAGTTTGTCGAGTTCCCTTGATGGGAAGATCATAAGACAGACAGACAGATCTTGGCCATGGCCGAGGAGTGATAATGTCGATCAATACTTACTTGGATACTGGCAGTTTGGTCCCTGGTAATTGCTTAAGCAGGTGCAAGAATAGCTGGATCCAGTGAGGGGTGAGTTACAATCGCCGTTATTTAAACACGGCTGGGAGGAACACGGTTCTGAGAACAAGTAGAATAAAACAAATACTCACAAAGTTTCCAATAACAACTGAACTTGTTTTGGGCTCACAAAAACAATTTGGGACAAACACAAAGAGTACTGGGGTGGATTTCACAAAGGTAGTCCTAAGTTAGGACTAGTCCTAGGCAATGCTAAGAGATAGGACCAGTCCTAAGTTAGGATGAGTTACTGGTCCTAACTTAGGACCAGTCCTATCTCTTAGCATTGCCTAGGACTAGTCCTAAGTTAGGACTACCTTTGAGAAATCCACCCCAGGAAATACAAAAGGTACTGGAATTTATGCTCATAATCTCCATTTTACTGAGGAGCATTGCGTAACCACCAATTACAGACCTTTGTCATTTTGTTCGATAAACAAGGATGACAAGAGATCTATAGGCTGCAGTGATTGTGTTTTGTTGTTCTTGGTCTGGGGGGGGTTGTCCCAAGCATGCTATGCCGAGATTAAGGGCCATGACCGACACTGAAGGTCCGACCGATTTCATGGTGAACAGAAATTTTAACTTCTTGAAAATGAAAAAACAATCCAGATCAACCCAGCAACAAGTCATTCATACCTGGATACTGGCAGTTAATTCCCTTGTAGTTCCCCAAGCAATTGCAGAAATAGCCGGCCCCCGAGCTGCTGGTGAAACACTGCCCTCCGTTCATACATGGATTAGAGAAACACGGACCTAGAGAGAGAGAAGAAGAACATGCATAAACCATTACAGGTCTACATATCACAGAATGTGAATCGGCAGTCACCGGGATCAGTCAGTGTCTGGCCAACAAAAGTCTACAAAAATTTTAACACAATATAATCATTTTGATAATAATAATATTCCCAAAAATGGTCATTGCGCTTCAAACAATATTACCCGTAGTCTAGTGGGTAAGACACTGCTCTAGAATTGCAAGGGTCGTGGGTTCAAATCCCACCCAAGTAACATGCCTGTGATATTTTTTACACAGGACTCGGGAAAGTATTGAGTATACAGAGCTAACACACATCGGTATATCGGTAAAAAAAACAAAAAAATAAAAATTAACAAAAATAATAATTAATAATATTACCCCTGGTCATTGGGCCATTTATTTTATTCCTTAAACCATCTCAGCTCCCTTGAGAGTATACAGCTTGTGCTGCCACTATAAGCTTAATCAATCACAAGAACCATCTCTGCCGGTTAGCTAGAGGCATTTACCCACTGCTAAAATATTACATTCCACACTGCTCTAGAATTGCAAAGGCAGTGGGTTCAAATCCCACCCGAGTGATATGCCTGTGATTTTGTTCACAGAGCTCGGGAAAATACTGAGTATACAGTGCTAACACACATCGGTGTATATGGGTAGAAACCCAAAATGAATGTTCTTTACCCTCAATGCAAATTTAACATCTATGTTATTAGACTCTTACCAATCGGAGTTTGACAGTTGGTACCGGTGAAGGTCGATGGGCATTGACACTGGTAGGCATAGTTGGGTCTCTGCCAGTTGCAGAAACCACTGTTCTGACATGGGTTGCTATCGCAAGGATCTGGTGGACGGAAAAAGATTTATGTTCAAACAATTTCTACAAATTTAGGTTAAGTTATTTTTGTTGTTGAAGGAACATTACAAAATGTGTTTTTGCTGACAAAACAGTTGTTTGCAGTGTAGGCACTGCAACTATACACACTAAACACATAAACTGACAAACCCGTAGAAGTTTAAATTAAAATCGATCGACAATCTGGATCACGAGAAAAATGTGGAAAACTGAATACATATTTTGCATGACATTGATTAAATAAAAGTATGAATAAACTCACTAAGCGATAAACTCCAAACGGGAAATTAGTTTTATTAATTTCTCATCGCACAACCACACAGTTTTCAGCGCCATTTGCCGAAAAAAATTAGTAAACCAGTATTGTCCATCTGATAAATGTATCACTGAAATATATGATGAGAAAATCAAACTGGCCTTTGCAAACTGTTTACCAACCAAAAAGACCCTTGGTAAAAATGCAAACAAATAGTTAATGGCCTGGCATTTAGACCCTAGCAGAGTCTTTCTCAAAGGCATTTCTCGAAAGACTCTGCTAGGGTTGAAACCACGGGCCACTTACTTAAATATATGGTGCATGAAGGTTTAAAGACACTGGACACCTTTGGTAATTGTCAAAGACCAGTCTTCTCACTTTGTGTATCTCAACATATATAGGCACAAAATAATAAACCTGTCACAATTTGAACTCAATTGGTCGTTGAAGTTGCGAGATAATAATGGAAGAAGTTGTGTGCTTTCAGATGCTTGATTTTGGGACCTCAAAAAATCTAATTCTGAGGTTTCAAAATCAAATTCAAATATTTTAGTGAAAAATTACTTCTTTCTCGAAAACTGCATTACTTCAGGGGGACCCGTTTCTCAGAATGTTTTATACTATCAACAGCTCCCCATTACTCGTTACCAAGTAAGTTTTCATTTTAACAATTATTTTGAGTAATTGCTAATAGTGTCCAGTGCCTTTAATATTAGTTACCGTTTCATGAACTTACCCAGTGGTGTATCACATCTAAGCCCAACGAACCCAAGGGTGCATTGACATGTAAAGACATTCGCGACGCCAAACCACTGACAAAAACCATTGTTCAGACAGGGGAAAGCATCGCATGGATCTGTTAGAGATAGCGTGAGGGTTGCAAAGGATGATGAATGAAAAAGGATGACAGGGTGCGGTGAAAAGATTGGACAAACGAGTCAGTGCAAAAAGATTTATTTTGTATTTTGGTGCCTGTTACGGGAAAGCTCCACAAAAGACATTCCGAGTGATTCCAGGACCGATACATCATGGAGGTTACAAAGGCAATTGCCTCTGTGCCCCCTGGTCATTGTCTTGGTGCCCTTGAAATACTCCAGTGGAAATTTACAATTTCATCAAGAAACAAATGCCTTGGTGCCCTTGCCCTTTCAAAAATGAAGCATACAGGCCTGTAATTCAATGTAAAGACACTCATTCACTCAAAAGGATGTAGACTTTGTCTGAGTTTTTGTGGCAACTTTGAAATTCTTTAATGGAGTATGACTTTTAGCACTGACAAAATGTAAATGTTAGAGGAAAAATGGGTTAAACTTTAATGAAGATGGGTATGGTGGTATTAATTGTTAAATGATTCAAAGGAAAAAAAATGATGAAGACATTTAGGGGAAATTCAGCAGTGTCAATGTTAAAACATACATATAATATGTTTTATGGGCATATAAATTGGGAAAACAGAGGTGAACTTTTTAGTAGAAAATTTGATGACTTTGCAGAGCGTCTATCGTAACTCACTTAGCATTGTGCTACATCGGCTTCCACTGTATCCTGCTGCACACTGACATTGGAAATTGGTCCCCAGCAAACGACACGTGGCTCCGTTTAAACAAGGGCTACTCGCACAAGGGTCTACGGAGAGAAAAATCACATGGAAATGTACAGGTATTGATTTTGTTTAAAGCTATTTTATTATTATTTTTCCCGAAATAAAAAGACAAAGTAGGGGGCTTCTCACCAATAACACTACCACAGTTCAGACCAGTGTACCCTTGCGAGCATTGACAACGATATATGAAGTTTGGACTCAGCCAGCTGCACACACCTCCATTGAGGCATGGGTTACTACCACATGGATCTGTCGAATAAAATGAATCAAAAACGACGAAAATAATAATAATAATAATAATAAACCACTCTTACATAGATGTTAAATTTGCATCGGGGATAAAGAATACTAATTTTTGTTTTTACACATATACACCAATGTGTGTTAGCACTGTTATTCAGCACTTACTCATACTCATTCTTATATAGAGCATATCACTGTGAGGTCACTATGCGCTGAAGTTCTACGACTTGAAGTTCTACGACTTGAAGTTCTACGACTTGAAGTTTTATGTAATAATTCATGGGGATCCTGTTCTTTCCAGGTAGCAGCAGGGAAGGTGTGGAACGGTCTACCACATTCCATCAGAGCCATCAAGACAATAGACACTTTCAAATCAATCCTGAAGACTCTTTTTAAAAAAACATTTCAGTAATAATGTTCCATATACATTAGATTTCAATTTTTCTTGATCTTTGCACTACCTCTGGAGGACAACCAAAATGGAACTGTTTTGTGGATACTGGCACTATAGAAGACGTCATCATTATCATTACAAAGGTTCTATGAGACATCCAGAAAGAACTTTTTTTTTAAACTAATTGACAAAGTGATTAACGATAAATCTTAACTAAGAAAAACACTTTGCTTGTTGTACGTACTTATAGGCTGAGTACAGAAGTCGCCACTGTAGCCTGGAGCACATTGACATTGGAAGTTTGTGCCCAGTGAGCGGCAGGTGGCCCCGTTGAAGCATGGAGAACTGATACAGCCATCTGAAACAGAACAACAAAGTCTTGTTTTCACGTTGAACAGTTTGAAGCAAGTTCGAAAGCACACTTTTTAGACGACCCATGATTGACAACTGACTAGGAACAGTCATGCGCAGTGAAGCACTCACTCTAATAACTCGCTTGGAAGTCAACCATTCTACACTTCCATTGCCTTCTGCTTTTTCACTTGCTAAAATTGTTAAACTTCAAAGTTGTTTGTTTAAGTCAAGGAGACCATTGAAAACAATTGATCTTTGTGACCTTTGATCTAAAATATCTGTTTCATTTAAGACAGAGTGTATAGGTTATATTATGAAACAAACGAGAGAGTCTCACCCAATAATATTTCACATCGGTCACCGGTGTAGGACGGTTGGCACTGACACTGGTAGATGAAGCTTGGATTAAACCAGTTACAATTCCCATTGTTCAGACACGGGTTACTGTCACAAGGGTCTGTAAAGTCAAAGAAAAAAAATCAAAAAAAGTCAAAGAAAAAAAATCACCTGAAGTCTGTATCCAAGGTATCGATGTATTTTTATATGGTAATTTTTAGTGTGTATTTGAGTAAAAACATGTTTTGAACAAAACCGAAATGCACTTTCACTGTATAATTTTACGTGTGACAATAAAACATTAATAAAATGAATCATGGAAACAGATGGTCATACCCGTACGAGTTATCTCGGTGGTCTAGTTGATAAGACACTGCTCTAGAATCGCAAGGGTCTTGGGTTCGAATCCCACCTTGGTGTACATGAGTAATTTTTACCAAAATAAATATTCTTTATAAAAAAATTGGTGCTTGCCCTGTTAGTGGAGAATGGTGATCGCAAGCGTAGAATTTGGCAGTAGAGTAAGCAGAGCCATGAAATTGGGCCTAGGCTACTGGTCGATAGATAAAGAAAAAACAACTGCTTTTGAAATACTCACTTAGCGATATGCTACACCTAGTTCCTGTGTAACCCGCTAAGCACTGACATTGGTATCCGGATCCAACTTGTAAACAATTGCCTCCATTCATACATGGGTTGCTTGCACATCCGGCTTTATTTCAACAAAACAACAAAGAACCAATTGTTAAAATAGTGTTTGTTTAGGTATTGTTTGTTTGTTTGTTTTATTGTTCGTTTGTCTGTTTTCCATTCATACAACAAATAATATCAATTCATAGTATACACATGTACATCTACTAAACGAGGTACTCAAGGCGCTGAGTATATATAAACTTTCAGAAAGATAGTTATTGCAGTGATGACTATTTGCTCTTTTTTGTAAACTTACTCAATTGGGTTTGGCAGTTAAGTCCTGTGTACCCGATCAAGCATTGGCACGTGTAAGTTGACCCAGTCCCACTCTGGCATGCACCACCGTTCTGACATGGGTTGTTCAGACAGGGATCTGTAATAAAAAGAAACATGGATATTTCATTTGCACTATTGTATTAGCAAACAATCCTCCACTAAAATCCCACAGTCAACTGACATGCTCCAATCCCCAAGTGCCCTGCTTGTGGAACGGGTCACTTAGGGCTGGCCCGAGGTGTGTGACCTCGTTTCGATTAGCTGTTGTCAGCTGTTGTTGCTCACCCAAATGAGTACCGCGGGGTTGTCATTGAAAGCTAATCGAACGCACGCAAAGTACGAGTGGTAAAAGGGTCTGAATACTCACTTATTACTATGTTAGCGCACGTGCTACCAGTATAACCTGCCATGCACTGACATTGGTAACTAGTTCCGACAGATAAGCACGTGCCTCCATTCTGGCAAGGGTTGCTGGTGAAGCAAACATCTGTCAAAAAGAAAAGGTAGCGTGACAAGTGAGCAGCTAGATTCAAGAATGTAGTCTTCGCCCCTACGCCCCTTTCTGCGTATGCCCTAACCTCTGGCTAAAGTCTTCCATAATAAAACCCACAATGCAATTTGCAAAACTCACAGTTAACTGGTTTTCTGGACGCACTAAATACAAACTACAGGTAATTAGTTTTCTGGATAGGTTTAATAAAACTCACGGGTTCTACTGGTTTTCTGGACACATTTTATAATACTCACTGGTTTCTTTTTCTTTCATCATTTGATAAAACTTAAAAGTAACTTTTTTTCTGGACGCATTTCATAAAACTCAACTTTTGGGAACATTTTATGAAACTCATAGTTTTCTGGACTCAATATATGAAACTTACTGATTACTAGTTTTCTGGACACATTTTTCAGAACTCAAAGGTAACAAGTTTTCCGAATGCATTATGAAACTCACAATTTTAAACTAGTTTTCTGGACACATCTAATAAAACTCACAGGTAACTAGTTTTCCAAACACATTTTTTAAGAACTCACAGGAAACTGTTTTCTAGACACACTTTATAAAACTCACGGGTAACAAGTTTTCTGGACACGTTTCTTAAAACTTCAAGGTAGCTAGTTTTCAGGACACATTTTTAATAAAACCTAGCGTTTTCTAAACACATTTTATAAAGGTTACAGGTAACCAGTTTTCCGGACACACTTAATAAAATTCACAATGCATTACAGCAATATACTCACTCTGTACTATACCACAAGTTAGACCACTGTAGCCTGGCTGACACTGGCACTGGTACCCTGAGCCAAACTGGGAACACAAACCACCATTCAGACACGGAATGCTTACGCACGCATCTACACAAAGAAAACACCAAAAGACCATCAAATGATGAAGCAAAATGAACAGTATCGCCTAGGAAAGGGGTAATTTTCTTCAGGCCTGGAGCTCTTTTTAGGCATCTAAAAGCACACAAATTTGTGCAACAAGGGTGTTTTTCCTTTCGTTATTCTCCTGCAACTTCAATGTCAATTTGAGTCCAAATTGTTTACAGAATTGTTGTTTTGCATACGTTGAGATACACCAAGTGAGAATATTGGTCTTTGACAACTACCCAAGATGTCTTTAAGTACCATTGGTAGTTGGGTTTGAATACTCACTTATTATGACAGTAGTACATTGGTTACCAGTGTAACCTGCAAGACACTGACATTGGTAACTAGTTCCAACAGATAAGCACGTGCCTCCATTCTGGCATGGGTTGATGTTGGTCTGGCAATAATCTGTCAAAAAGAAAGAGAAAAATAACAATCCTTTGCGTTAGTAACTTCAGGAGTTTTTTTTTTTAACGAGGCTGGCAAATGTTTTTTTTTCACATTTATGTCAAATATTTTCAGATCACAATTTTTCTGTTGAGTTGCAAGTGTAAAGTTTTTATGTGGAGCCCATAATAACCTCTCCAGGGTAGCTGGTATTCTGTCTTTGATACTCACTGATTACTGATGAGCAAGTGTTACCAGTGTAACCCGGTGCACACTGACACGTGAAGGAGGAACCAGCCTGGGAGCAGACACCTCCATTCTGGCACGGGAAGTTTAGACACAAATCTAGAAAAATACAAATAGATATTTATCTTCAAGAGAGAAAAAAAAGTCTTAAAAAAGAGGGTCAGACAAATTGAACTTACTGAGCAAACAACAGCAGGTAAGTAGTCACAAACAACAAAATCACATTTCTTGGTCGATTTCACAAAGGTAGTCCTAACTTATGACCAATCCTAGCAGTTATTACAGACTTAAGGCTCCTCTAACTCAGCCTAACTCAAGATAAAACGAGTCTTAACTCTAAGCGAAATCCACCCCCAGTTCTTGATAATTCTAGCTCAGATTTCATCTTGGTAAAATTATTGAGAACCAGGCCTCAACAAGTACCATTGGTAGTTGGGTTTGAATACTCACTTATTATGACAGTAGTACATTGGTTACCAGTGTAACCCGCAAGACACTGACATTGGTAACTAGTTCCAACAGATAAGCACGTGCCTCCATTCTGGCATGGGTTGATGTTGGTCTGGCAAAAATCTGTCAAAAAGAAAAGATAGTGCGACAGTTACAATTTGGCAGAAAACAGCCTCTTCGAAGGTAAACTATAGAGGGCGCACTGTAATAAGACTGGCCGGTACACTGTCTTTAATACTTACTTATTACTGATGAGCAAGTGTTACCAGTGTAACCTGGTGCACATTGACAAGTGAAGGAGGAACCAGCCTGGGAGCAGACACCTCCATTCTGGCACGGGAAGTTTAGACACAAATCTAGAAAAATACAAATAAATATTTATCTTCAAGAGAAAAAGGTTTCAAGAGGAATGATGGTTAAGACTCAGAGGTGCATATTCCTGTTTAAAATTAAAGGCAATACAAATTTACTTAGCTAGGAGAACAGCAGGTTTTGAGAGAATGAAGCATTTGTAGAATCTTTGCACTTTAAAATAATGTGTTATGGAAAAATAAATAAGTTTGTATCTCCCAAAAATTTGAATCTGCGAAATGTTACTGTCACCTATGTTTCTCAGATTGTGTGTTCCAACTGTTTCCAACTACAGGTTATTTTTCCTGCGTATATAACCACTACAGATTTTTAGAGATATCTCAAAAACACTACAACTTTTTGTAATCAACTTTCACAGGTTAGTTTAATTGTATATATTATCTGTACTTATATAAAATTAAAACAATCAAATGGTTCCACAAACCAAAGGTACATACTATCCCTTTAAATGTAATTTTTGATTTCTAAACTTGATATTAACTTACTGTATATCTGGCAGTTGTCTCCACTGTAGCCCGAAGCACACTGGCATTGATACACAAAGCTGGAACCACCCCAGAAACACTGACCATTGTTTAGGCATGGGTTATTGTCACAAGGATCTGAATGAGGTAGAGGGAAAAAGAATTATATCTATAAATAATATTAAATAACAGTGGCTTTTTAAACAGCGCTCATCTCCGTCACTCAGTGATGTTCGAGGCTCAGTATTTTTCCTGGAAGGTATGTTGGGCTATGTTTTTGTTTGCTTCCTGTTTATATTAAACTTACTGATTAGAATTCCACAGTTTGTTCCAGTGTACCCTACGTTGCAAGCACACTGGTAGTTTGTTCCGATCCGGTTGCATATTCCACCATTAAGGCAAGGATTATTGGCGCAGGGATCTGAATGTAAAAGAAAACACAGTCAAGAATTAGAATAGTCACAAATTTGCATCAGGGATAAAGAATACTCATTTTGGTTTAACCCTTTACTCTAAAATATGTGTATGCATTGTATACTCAGTACTTTCCTGAGTTCTGTGTAAAAAATCAAAGGCATATATCTCGATGGGGTTCAAACCTATGACCTTTGTAATTCCAACTAGACTTAGAATGCTGCTAATAAAGCACAAGCATGATTGACTGAAAGACTGGAGTGGTTGTTAGCCTCAGACATTAAAAGGCTTATTTTGAAGATTTTGAATGAAAGTTCAAACTATGGGAAAGCACCATTCAATAATTTTTGAGTCAGGCCACCAAAACTTGGAAACAATCTTTTTCAGTGAGTGAGTTTGTTTACAATTGTCATAAAACTGTTTAAGCAGAAAATTCTGCTATATGGTGTTCTAGTACATTTTGGTTAAGCAAAAAGTTGTTTGTGCTAAGCAACTTTTTGTGCTTACATGCATTATGCAAATTGGGTTCCACAAATAGCTATGCCACTGCTCTGGAAATAAAATAGTAATAAAAAGAAACAATTTTTCACGACTACAACACAATATTCAGGGTGCAGAAAATTCAATAACTCATGTATGTGGATGTGTAAGCGAGGACAAAATTTATGAAAGAATGAAGAAAATGAAATAAATATTAGCAAAGATAGAAATTACGCTGAAGCTAAAACGATGTCAAACAATGCCACCCTCCACAGAGAAACATAAATCAAAAACACATGTGAAACAAAACCAATGAAGTTAATTGAAGTTAATGTGAAACAAAGTTACAACTTCACAGCAAACCATGACAAATGTCAATTTTCCCCATCACCAAAAACACAGCTCCTCACATGACAAGTTTGACAGTTACACACTTAAAGAGCGCCTTGACAGGGATTCGAACCAACATTCTGAACACTGCTTGTTACGCCAATGATACTCCCATCGAATTCCACTCCCCTCCCTCAGTAAGTAATATTTTAAGGGAAGCCTTCTACTATCTGTTATTCAGTCTGTGAACATTGTGTTTTGTGGTACAAAAAGTACCCAAATCCTTTAACTATCGCACCACCCCGCTGGGCGCCACACACATTACTATCAAACATAAGTTGGCACTGTTGGGAACATTTCCATCACCAACAAAAATCGGTTGAGATGCACGATGCATGAATGCTGACAAACGGTTGACTGGACGCATTGAGAAATGAAACAGGAGTGAAGCAAGTAAACCTTTAGCAGATGGTGCAGATTAAATATATAAATTTTAAAATAAATTTGTTTAATTGGTAAAAAGGAAGGAAGGGTGCAGTGAAAGTCATCAAAGTGTGCAGAGATACAAACAATAGACCGATCCATTAGGCTCCGCCCACGACGCACGTGTGAGCAAGAACACGTGGGGCTCTACAATGCCTTTCTGCACAACTCTGCCAAGATATGCGCACGCATGTCGGACCTTATTTGTCGGACCTTCGTTGTATTGTGATTGGTCAATACACAATGGGGCCGAGCTTAGTGGATCGGTCTATTGTTTCCAAATACAAAGAACACATTTATTGCTTAAACTGGATTTGTGAAAATCGATCCTTGAGGATCGATCGCGCGTAGGATCAATCTTATGGTTGGGACTCATTATAAATCCTGGAATCGATCCTAAGTTAGGAAGAGTTTTGTGAAGTCAACCCCTGGTGCTTTTTCGTTACAACAAACACCAATATCAAGGACACAGGGTACAACACCATGGTGGCAGAAATACATGTATGACAACAGACTTGAGAATTGAGTGCAATGTGAACACAAGATGCTAACAACAATCAATGATTTGCTTTAAGTAGAATTTGAAACTTTGCATGGTGGAAGTATACCTGAGAGAGGCTAGCGGTAATGCCATGTGAAAATCCCTGCCGAGTTAAGTTGGTTATGAAAAGAACCGGTGGTTATGACTCGAAGTTTCGATCAGTATGCTCTGATCGTCTTCAGGGAGAGGATGGTCCTAAAGACAATCAGAGCATACTGATCGGAACATTGAGTCAATAACCAGCGGTTCTTCTCAGAACCAACACGACTCAAAAGAGATTTACATGTACCCATGGTGCAACCGCAAACCTCTCTAAGCAATTTGTTTTGTTTGTAATGTAGATGGATAGGTTAGCAGTGGCGGTGGTTTTTACACACAGAAATTCTCTCTGGGAATTTACTTTTCCTGGATTGGCAGTTGATGCCCTCGTATTCCTCGGTACATTGACACTCATAGACATAGGTCATGTCAATTCCGCTACAGTTACCTCCGTTCAGGCATGGGCTACTAACGCAGGGATCTAAGAAAGAGCGATGGAACGGGGAGCAAGGGGAGGGGGATTGAGGCGAACCAAGGAGAGGGGGTACAGAAGGGATTGTAGAATTGATGGAAGGAAGATTTCAAAACCAGGAACAAAGGAGTAGAGGAAGATGAAGTAAGAAGGATTATAAAATTTGTCATCTTCAAGAGTTATTTTTCAAATCTTGTATTTACATAATATAGAACTTGTGGGGTTTTGTCTTTTGTAGAAAAAAAACGCTGTGCTTTGAACCTTCCATGTTTTTGATAATTTTTGAGATTTTTATGGCAATAAGTTTTGAGTAACTACAATATTTGTGGGGCTGGGTTTGTTTTGTTTTTTTGAGTTTTTAAACAAAACTAAATCAAAAACGTATTTAGCTGATACAAATCACTACTGAAGTGAGATCTTTAAAAAAGAGAATTTCAAATATAAATTTTGAATATACTGTGGCTTTTTTTCTAGATAAATACAAAGTAAAATAAATGCAGTTTAAAAAAATAAACCATGTGCGGGGGTAATCCCCCAAATGTAGTAGTTTTTTAGTGACTTTTGCCTTTCATTGGCCAAAATGGAAACAATGTGACACAAGTTGAATGCTAAGATTGGTCAAAAGAGCCTTTTTTTGTTTACAAACATGAATGAACACCAACCTAGTAGAGTTTCACAGAACTGTCCTTCAAAGCCAAACGTGCAGAGGCACTCATAGTTGGACCCTAGGCCAATTCGCTCACAGATACCCCCATTTTGGCAAGGGGTACTAACGCAAGGGTCTTTTGGGGGGAAGGAAAGTGAAAAGAAAGCGAATAGAAGCAACGAAAGAGAAAGAGAGTGAACAGGGAGGGGCGGGACCATGGCCAATGAAACAAGGGGGAGGGAAGGAATTGGGGAAGAGATAAAAAAGCACCAAATTGTTAGAACTGGCTACAGAATATTAATCATATCCCCTGTGGTATTTTTTCCTCTCCAATGAATCCATCAAAAACCAACAGCATTACGTTTCCTAAACTGGAAGATAAACAATTGGTGTCAGATGACCTTTATCAGAGCTGTAGTACAGGGGGGGGGTTAATGTTAAAGGTAATAATGTTAACTAGCATTTATCTGGTTGGTGTCTGTGTGTTTGAGGGAAGGGGGAGTGGGAGTGGTAAGAGGGGTGGTAGGGGATTCAATACTACCATGCAATGAACTCATGAATTAGCTGAGCCTGGGCTGCAAGTGAAGGAAAAACGGTAATCCATCTCGTCCCAAAATGTAACAAAAAAGTAATCACACAGTAATAAGTGGTTAAATTATTCAAAGAAATCACTTATGATTGGTAGATTTTAAATAAGTTTTGATTGAACAAAGACAAGTTGTTTAGAGTGGGATTTCTCTGTCATGAATGTGCCGCCAGAGATCAGAAGTTCAAATCTAGCTCTCATAGTTGAGCTTTCTTTGTTCAACACTGAATTAATCAAAATTAAAACAGTCACAAATTTGTACAAGTTAATTGCTTAGCAAAGTGTGATGTCAAAACACAAAATCACTATGGCGATTTTGACAACTCATTTTAAGACGAATTTTCGAGCCTTTTGGAATCGATCCCTTATCACTTAACCCCATTGGGCCTATTGAGGAGTATATAAAGCTTGACCTTAAACTAGGGTACCTGTAAGTAGAACCACACCCCAAAACAAAGCTAATCTACCACCCTGAAACCCCCACCTGTCAGGCTTATGCCTCCATAGCTCCAGAGAGATCCCAATTACCACATCCCAAAAGCCCCACCGCACACACAAACACAAAGATAATAGAAATCTTTGGAGGGTCGATTCAGGCTCTGAGGCAGACTTGATTCAAGTCTCAGATCGCGGTTATTCTTCTGCATCTCAGCCACGAAAAACGCCCCCACATTATTAGCTATCGTAGGCTAAATGACGAAGGTTGATCACAAGAGGGCGCTGTTTGTAGCGGCTATCAGGACGACTAAAAAGCCACGATCAAAGACTTGGAACCAAGTCTAGCTCTGAGGAGGTTCATTTTAGGGTCATTAAAAGGTCATAGTGAGGATCATTGGCAGTGTTGTAGCTAGACCTATTGAAGTCCACCGAGGGAGGGCAGTTGAAAAAAGTTATCCATGTTTAGATATGAGACTATCATTGCTTAAGTGCAATCTGGGGAATTATTTTGTATTTTGCTCAGAGTGCTGGGAGAACTGTATAAATTCTGGACAGATTCGCCCTGCACTTGGCTGCAACCATTACATGGCTATTGGATGTTTATTTGGTTGTCATTGTAAGGGAGCGTCTCAAAAGTAGGAACGGTAGGAACGTTCTTTTTGGATCGCAAGAGTATCCCCGCTGCTTTTGTCCGTTCCACAGGACCGGTCTTTTGGAACGCTCCGCGTATACTTTGTCATGATGTTGCGATCCTGCGGGCATATGGCCGCGATCCATTGGATCGCGGGCATATGCCCGCAGGAACGTTCTTTTGCGCTAGGAACGTGCCCGACTTTTGAGACGCTCCCTAGGATCATTAAAAGGTTATACTGAGGGTCATTCATGCTCTCTAAAGGGTCGTTCTGAGGGTCATAACAGGTCAGGGGAGGTCATACTCTCACTTGTTAGGGAATCTATAGGGTAGTTACATGTAGATTCATTGGAGGGTCCTAAGGAGTGTCATTTCATAGGGGAAAATTTGTCTTATTAGTCTTAGAGTGTGATTTATGAACAAGACAAAACTTACTTGGTGCTATTTGACAGTTTTGTCCGATGTAGTTATTGATGCAGGTGCAGGTGTAGATTCCATTCTGATCAGTGAAGCAGGTACCTCCATTCAGGCAAGGATTGTTCGGTAGGCACGGATTGTCTAAAGAAAGAATTATAATGCGTGTTACAAAAGAATTTTGCGAAAGACGTTAGACATTAGATGACTTCAGGAATTTCTTTTGATGCAGACAAGATTTGCAAGATGAGAATTTTTGTATTTTTCCTTAAGTGAATGCTTTGATGATGCAGTGATTTGCAAAGAGCATGTACAAAGAAAGCAATGATTTACAAGCAGAATATGATCAAATACAGGCTTTCAAAAAGAGGGGACTGTGTACAAGAACAAAATGATTTCGGAGTTGCTTTTAAGAGTGTAAAGAAAAATCTTTATCAGGGTGTAAAAAGGAGCATACTGAACTGACACCATGAAAGTAAACAAAACTAAATATTGAGCTTTGGTGACATCACAAAAGCGTCGTGTTTGGGTTTTTAATTAAGTAGGATTTGAAACTTTGCATGGTGGAAATTTATATGGAAAGGTTTGCGGTAACACCATGTAATGACTATCTCTAATGAGTTGGGGTGGTTCTGAAAAGAACCGTTGGTTTCAACTTGACGTTTCGATCAGTATGCTCTGATCGTCTTCAGAACCACCCCAACTCATTAGAGATAGTCATTACATGGTGTTACCGCAAATCTTTCCATATAATATTATAATTAATAACAGAGAATTAATATGGCACACAGTATCTGGTAGGACCATTCAAAGGCACCGGTCGCTAGAAAATCACTTTGATTCAAATGAACGATTGAAATATAGGTCTAAAGATGGCATTGGAATGATGACAGATCATTGATGACCATATAAACCATTAAGAGCTTTACAATATGTATTTTATTTGAACTTCCAGTTGGGACAGTAAGCCAGATTAATTTAAGTCACTAAAAATGTCAACAATTTTCATACATCAAACTTCCATAGACAATGAAAAGATTCCAATCAAAGCGTCATTAATAATTGCTATCTGGGCATTGAGATTTATTTATTTGAAAATTTTCAAAACTATTTGAAGTTGCAACTGGAACATTTTAAAACTTGTATGGAGAGGGTTAAGGATGATGAAATCATTTTTTTTTTATTAGAAGGATAAGGCTACACGAACAACCATTATTGGAAATCTGCCCTCACCCCTTCTCAACTTCCGCCCTCCCTCCGACCTTGCTTCCTTTTCAACCCAACCCCTGCTCCACTACGTCCCAGCCCCTCCTCCTCCCCCCTTCGACCCCAAACATGCCAAAGAAAGGAAACACATATTGAACAATACCTGTTTGGCAGCGTAAACCAACCCACTGTTGCGGACATGTACACTGGTAGGTGTTGCTAGATTGGCTGACACACTGTCCACCATTCAGACAGGGTGATGTAGTAAGACAATAGTCGGCAACTGCATTTAGACGGGGTAAAAGGACCAGAAACATAGCATGGCAACAAACAACAGGGTACAGTACGGTCAACTTTAAGACAAGCTTTAAGGAGATTGCCGTGGAATTGTTCAGCAGAACAGGAGGTTAAAGCACAGGCAAAATAAGTGAAACAGAATCAACAAATAGGATTTGAAACTTTGCACGGTGGTGGTATGATTAGTGAGGTTTGCGGTAGTGCCAGGTGTGAATCTCTTTTGAGAAGTGTTGGTTCTGAAAAGAACCGGTGGTCATTCAATCAGTATGCTCTGATCGTCTTCAGAAGATGACTCTGTAATGCTAGATGGCGCTTAAGTACTGCCTTGGAGATTAACGAGAGTTGCTCATTTTGAAAGGTTAGATTGCAACTAATCTCTCTATACATGTAGCTCGGTTCACACAACAGAGCTAATTCCAGGAAAAAAAACCTTGGGAATTACAATCTCACTGTGAGCAATTTGCCACAGAGGTTAAAGAAAGACCTAATATTGGCCGAGAGACGTGGTTGGTGCGTACGTTTGGTGTGTACGCTGCGTACGTTCAGTGTGTACGCTATCTTGTTTGACCTCAGGTGGTCTCTTGAAACAGTTTGTTTTTAATAGCAATGGAACCATGATCATAACTAAGCTTATCAATAGAAATAAGGAATAAGAAAAAGACGGGGAGGGGAAGGGGTAGGGGATAATTGTTAAGTGTTAAGGAGGAGTGGAGGGTTGGGGTGGGAGGGTTGGGTGTGGATGGAAACATAAGCAAGTAGCAGTGAACCAAGCTTTAAATGGCGAATGGTACAGCACTGATGATTGGACGGCTACCCAGCCTCTGTGGGCTATATCAAAACCTACCTATACCACAGTACGTTCCAGTCCATCCTGGTGTGCATTCACATCTAAACAGACCGGGATCAATGTCTACACACACAGCGCCGTTCAGACAGTTCTGGCTTCGACAAGCTGATGGAATCAAATAAAGTCAAAATATACATGTTAAAGAGTTGTGGTTAAACACAAACGTCCACAAATTTACATTAAACTTTTAAAGATAATGATGGTTGAAAGCTTCCCTTAAAATATTAATTGCTGAGAGGCTGTAGTTTTTGAGAATAAATGCTCTCTTACGGGTAATTGTCAGATTATGACACAAAATTACATAAGTGTGTAAGATAAGTGTAATGCTCTTTTCAGCCAGGCATGAAAATCAAAAAGTTAATTGTCCCCCTTCCTGTACTGTGACTAAATTCACAGAGACCATCACATACAGTTGAAAATTCTTTGATTCTTTTTACATCTCACCATTGCAATTTAATCTCTGACAATGCACCAGGACATCATCCGAAGGTACAGGCGTGAAGGTGAAATCCGGGCTAGGATTGGGCGCCTTCCGAAGCTGGACGCAGATATACGGGATCTGGTTGCAGGAGATCCCATTGAGGTTCAGGCTGACCTGAGCCCCTCGGATGACCATGTCAATCCCAGCTTGTAGGAAAATGCTGCCGGAACTGCCTGGGAGGTTAGCGCTTTGCTGGATGACAGTTTGGCCTTGCCCATCAAGCTATCAAAAAAAAAAATTGTAAGGTGTGTTTGAAGCTTCCAAGCTTTGCACGGTGTGTGGAAAGGCTTAATCTACAACAGCATGTACACTCTCCTTTGTTTTGTTCTATATAGATTAACTTTTTCCTGTCCATGTGCTTATCATTTTGATTATCTATGTAATATTTTGCAAATGTCTTTTTAAGCACGAGATCCAAGGCAATTTCTATTGTATACTTGTATATAAATAGCAATAAACAAAATCAATCAATCACTCAATCAAATGTTATATTTTGAAAGAGCAGTATAAAATAAAAATTGACTTGTCTTGAATTTATCTTTACCTGTGCGTCGCTGAACACTAGGACCTCCCACAGGTTGGCTCCATTGATGCTGGCCCCATTCGGATTAGAAGAAACTGTGATGTCAAACTCAACGACGTTGTTGGGGGTGTCTGAGTGAACGGGAACACCGGATGAAATGGTTCCAACAACGTCAGTGATCTCAACACCTATAGGATAATAAAAATAGTATAGACAGATTTAAAGGGGAAAAGGGCACTACAGCCATGGGGGAAAAGAGCGCGGCAAACTTGGCCGTAATGTTTGGTTATTTTCGAGGGGCTTCAGGGCCACTTGAAGGGCAACGACAGCAATGGCCTAGGTGCAGCCGTGAAATTCCAGCCCTCTAAACCTTTTTTTTCCCCAAAGTCCAAGATACACAAAGAATAGTTACCTTTGCAAGTGACAGGAGCACAAGCCGTATAAGAGGGTCTGTTGAGAGTGAAGTCAATGGTAGCAGTAGGGCTCTTCTCAAGCCGAGCGCATATATAACCGAACTGACCACACATCAAGCTGGCGGCATTGGCGTTTATTCTCAGCGCCGACATGACGGCCGCTTGACCGGGTACGAGATTGAGCCCAGACTGTGCATCGGACAACTGGATGATGCTCTGACCAAACTGGGTTCCACCACCGTCCGGCTGGTTGCTGAGGAAGGTTGTAACTCTCCAGAGACGGAGGCCGGTGACTCCTGCGCTCGTAGGGCTCGTTGTGATGGTCATGTCTAAGTTCAGCGCATTGCTGGAATCACGTTCTAAGACTATGTTGCTGGATGTGACTTGAAGTTGTGTGTTGGTTATATCAACACCTAGGGAAAGATAAAACATTGATTGTTGTAGTTTGTTCCACTATTCATTTTTAGATAAATGTAAACAACAGACCTGACATGCCAAGCACCTATGAAGCACCATGGTTGTGTGCACAAAAGTGTTTGGGTTTACAGAAAGCTTCCTGCTTTTGTGAGAATTTCCGCTACATTCTTAAGTGGTCAAACAAAATTGAATAATTTATTTTTTTCATTTAAAAAAAAAATTCACCCTGGCAGTTGATCTGGGCACACTCTACCCGGTCCCCGCTCAGCCGGAAAGCTGGTGACGCCGACGCCCCTGGCATCACCTCAACGCAGAGATAGGGCACCTGGCTACAAACCACCTGGCTCAAGTCCAGACCGACTTGCACCCCGTTGATGGCCAACGTGCCACCGGCGGTCAACTGAGTGGCCAGGACAGAGTTGTACAGTGCTGTGGACAAGGCGTAGCGTTGCCCGCTTCCATCCAGCTGGGTGCTTCCGAAGACGTTGAAGGACCAGAGACCTGTGCCTGTGATGGTCTGCCCCGAGGCGTCACTCGATAGGATGAGATTGAAGTTGAGGTTGTTGTTGGTGGTGCCCTCTCGGAGGCCGAGGTTGGCCAGAAAGAGTTGAATACCAGAGAGAATGACTCCTTGAAAAAGAAAGAAAAATTATTTTGATTTAAGGTGTTTTTTACAGCCTTTACAGGATCAGAGACAACCACTTCTAAGGTACCTCTATTAATCTATTAATTTTATTTCATTCATACAATCTGTTGTGAGGCCAAGGATTCTCAGACAAGCAAACATAATCATTGTACTAGCCAAGAACCCAAAAGGATAGATAACAAGGAAGACAGTTTAAGTTTTAGATGAGGGAGGAAACCCCACACAAATGTCTGCTGTTTGACTTCATCTGAGTTTCATTTCATTTATTCTTAATAATTTATTCTGGTTGTGAAGCCAAGAGCTCTCAGACAAGCAAACTTAGCCACTGTACTAGCCAAGAACCCTTATGCGTTATTTACATCTAAAGTTGTTATTATTATTAATATTATTATTTATGTTCGAAGGCACCTGATAATGGCCTATTTTTATTAGTAGTACAGGCATGCAACTGCCCGTTGCAAAAAAAAGAGGAAAATTTTCAAAGGCACAAGGCAAGTGCCGAGCGAAGCAGCTGAAACGCCACGGGACATGATACCCACAATGGTACCCTAGAAAATGTTGAGGTTTATTATGCTCTTCAAAGGTGCATTTTTAGCATGTACTAGGCTTATTTTACATGAATGTAGTTGTACACTATTAATGCCAGGCATATATTAGCCTGAATAAAATAAAATCTTTTTTTTTTTTTCCTTTTTTTTTTTTTTTTCACATTAAAAAAAAACCCAAAAACGCGGAATTCCGTGGAAACGGAGAAGAGTTGCATGCCTGGTAGTAGTATAAAAAGATGTTTTGTTTACCACTGTCTTCAAGCTGGCAGAAGTTTCCTGTCCATCCGAACGTACACGTGCAGTCATAGCTGAACTGTCTGTTTATACAGACTGCTCCATTCTCACACCGGTGGTTCAGGCAAGCATTTACAGCTGCAAAAATGAAAATAATGGAGGGAAAACCACTTTAAATATGGCCAACATTATTTTATAGAAGATGTTATACCAGGATAGACCTTTATCATGCTGACTAGTTGAGTCCAAATCAGTAAAGTGTAGCAAAACCTTGAAGTTGTCGGCCAGGTTTTGTGATGACAGACAATTTCTCAACAACAAAACTTTTTTTTAAACAAAAGGTACAATTACCACAGAAAAGAACTCACCTGTTCCACATAATGTACCGGACCATCCATTGCTGCAAGCGCATGTGTATGAGTTTCCATTTTGGCTGCAGATTCCATTATTTTGGCAGGGGTTGGAAACGCAGGGATCATAGCCTGAGGGACAGAACAAGAAAAACAAAACATGAATTCTAATATATATGCATTTTTCTTAAGGTGTACTGTTTCTGTCTGGACTCTCACACAAACCCTAAAGGCCGGTTTATAGTCGGTCACGAGATGGTCACGTGATGGAAATTTGGACGCGAGACACAGTTTATAGTCTTCGCTGAGGCCTAAAAATGTGTCTTTTTTTGATCGAGTGTCGAGATTTCCATCGCCCGACCATCGAGGGACCGACTATAAACCCCCCTTTATGCTGAAACCCTTTCAAGAGAATATAGAATTACCTGATGCAAACAACCTACCAACCAAATGGACCGATGGTATAAATGCAAAAAGATAGTTAATGGCCTGACGTTTCGACCCTAGCAGAGTCTTTCTCAAAAGCTAAATGAAAACCAACATTATAACAACAGTCAAACCGTGACGAAAAATTGTCACTTATTGCAAAATCTCATAAAAGTGACTTACTTAAAAGTGACGCAAAAATTGTCACTTATTGCAAAAGTTCATAAGAGTGACTTACTTGTGCATTCAACATTGAGACACTGGACTGTGTTGCCTTGTAAGGTGAAATCAGGGTTGGGCGCCTGGCCCTTTTGAAGCTGCACACATAAGTAGATGATCTCAGCACAGGATGTCACAGAACTCAGATCCATCGTAACCTGAGAAAACGATTTTGAATATTATCAAAATGTATTCATGAATGCCAGAGTTTTTGTGTATCAATAATTCTGCTGGGAACCAACAATGCAGTGGGCACCTCATTTTACCTGTAAGTTATTGAAGTTAATCTGGCCCCCTTCAGTAAGTGCCGTGTTCAACTGGCTCTGGGTCAGCGTGACCACAGCTTGACCCCTCCTCGGACCCAGTCCGTTGAGTTGGTTATTGGCAAAGATTACGAGCTGCCAGAGGTTAGATCCAGAGATGCTGGCACTAGGGGAGTCAGCTTGAATGCGTAGGTTAAAGGTCAACTCGTGGTTCCTGTTGCCGTACAGGAGCTGCCTGTTGACCGTGGGGTTGAGGGTCATTCCACTGATGTACACACCTTGGAAGGAGGATGGTAATGAATAAACATAATGTCAGAGGTCAATGTGAGGCTGTCTTTCCTATACATGTAGCTGTGATTGATAAATTATTGCAACGCAGCGACTTATGGGAAGAGACTGTACTCTGTTGTTATAAGAAGAGACTGTATGGTTATGAGTGCGAGAGAGCTGAGTAGATTGTCTTGCTGTGGATTAAAGAGAACAATTCTATGGGTCTGGTCTTTGCCTTTGGCGATACAATTATACAAAGGTGCTGGACCTAGCTAGTACGATTGAGCGATGAGTCTTCAGAAACTCTTTAAGAATTCAAAGCATTCACCTCTGCATTCCATGTTGACACAGTCTTGCAGTGCGTCTGTGGACTGTACGGGTTCCAGGGTGAAGTCTGGATTGGCGTTGGGGCCCTTAGACAACTCGGTGCACAGGGCAACCACCTGTTGGCACAGGAGATTGTTCAGGTCCACCATTGTGGAGAGATTTGGGATGACTGCGACCACACCTGCTGTGATGCCAATGTTGCCCTGGCAAATTGAAAAAGAAGAGAGTAGAAAACAGTTAAAATTTATTCTCAGTTTCATTCTCTCTCATCTCTTAGTGTTTCTACTGTCATAACTTTTGAACCAAATGTGGTATCAAACATAGAGTTTGAACAGTAATAAAGGCACTTGACACCTTTGCTTATTGTCGGAGACTAATACTCTCATTGGTGTATCCCAACATATGCTTAAATTAACAAATGACTCATTTTGCTCGAATGCAAAGCACAGTTGCCACCTCCGAACTTACCGGAACGTCACGCTCGGAAATCCTACTGCTGGTTCCCGTCGGGGTATTACTGCCGAATGTGTGGATGTTGAAGAGATTCTGACCGCTGACACTGCCCCCGGAGGAGCTGGTGAAGATGGAGAGAGTGAACCCGATCGTGTTGGATTGACGCTCAAGCAGAGTGTTACCAGATGTTACTGATATGCTGGTGTCAGTGACTTGCACTCCTAAGAGAAAAAAAAAGAAATTCTTGAAGTTACGGTTTATGGTTGGCAGTTTGATGGTTGGAAACTCTATGGTTCCGAAACTTTGACTTCGGCTAGATCAGTGTATCTGTAGAAGAATAGGCACAAGTGCGTGATCTAGCCGTAGCTGTAGCCGAAGTCGGACACGGCCTAACACTCCTTCCCTCAGTACTAAATTTAGAAGATGACCAATCGTTCTAAAACACTTGACCACAGTGACTTTTGGGGAACAAACAATAGCCTAACTTTCTTGTTCAGGCTCCTTCTATAAAAGTATATACTTCTTTCCCACCCGAGTGGGGAACTGGTGGAACCTTAACAAGGAAGTTAGGGTAATTTTTTATCCCCTGCTGTACCCTTATTCAAAAGCCTGGCAGTGGTTTAAAACGCTGGGCCATCATCCACACGTGTTGACTTAGCAAAGAAAAATGCAGAGCAGTATTTTGTACTCGACCCATGTAGATCAGACCCACAATAACCAAACTAACCTCTGCACGTAGTAGGCTGGCAGACCGTGAGCACCGCATCCGACGGCGTTCCGCTCATCGAGAAATCTGGCGAAGGATTATCCCCTTTGCTGAGAGTCACGCAGATATACTGCACTTGGGCGCACGTCAGGCCGTTCAAACTGAGCGTCGACTCCAACCCCAAGAACTGAATGTTCCCGTTAAGTCCTGGGACAGCATTCGACTGGCCCTGATTCAACATCAGTGTCCTGGTCAAGACCCTGGGGCCTTGTCCGTTGGACTGGGTGCTCCCGAAGAGGGTGAACTTCCAGAGGTTGGTGCCGGACACCAGGCCTGCTTGGGGGTTAGTGTACGCAGTGAAGTCAAACTGAATGATCTGATTATTGACGCCCTCGCGGAGAGTTCGGAGGTTACCCCCAAAATCCACCCGGGTGATTTCAAGACCTGGGAAAACAAATTGATCCATTGAATTTTTTTTAATAGCCATCTTCTGTTTTGTACATTTGTGTTTACATTTATAGAATTATAACGCAATGAACAAATAGAAGGACAGTAAAATTATTGATTCTGACCATTCTTTAGGATGTCTACAAAAAGGTATGGCATAAAGCTGATGACAGGGCTTGCTCTGAACGTTTTAAGGACCAGTCAGCTTGTCATCCCACTAGTCCACCATCTTTTTCCCAGTCCATATTTTAAATTTATTAGGGATGATTTTCAACACTGAAGTAGCCAGCCGGACCACCTAGAGTGAATTTTGACTGGCCCTTATGTTTTTTAATTGCCATTTGGCCACTGTTAAGGGAGAATGACGTGATACAAGCCTGGAATTGGGCAAACGATCGCAACTATGTCATCAGAAAGATATTTAGCTACAGGGCTACATGGATTTTGTCCTTTGAAAATATTATAGGTAGAATTACAAACAAGAAATGCTGAGAGCAAGGGTTCGAACTCACCTCTGCACTGGACTGAGGTACATCCAACCAGAGAGGGACTTCCCTGAACCCCACGGATCGTGAAGGGTGTGGAGGGGCTCTGACCTTGCCCGATCACGCCGCAGACGGATGCCACCTGCGTACAGGACAAGGAGTTGGTGTTCAGCGTAGACTGTAAGGTGAAGATCGTGGATGCTGCTGGTGGGCGCCATTGTACGCTGCCCTGCTGGCTGTTAAGATTGACATTCTGGAAGAGAGAACACAAAAATAGGTTATGAACAAAGAGCATATTTTGGGTTACTACTTAGGTTACTTTGGCACTTGTGTCCTTTTGAGCAAGGAAGTAAATCACAAAACTAATTTGAACTTGAAATCCCTCTTAAAACCCCTTGTTAAGATTGACATTCTGGAAGAGAGAAAACAAAAATAGGTTATGAACAAAGAGCATATTTTGGGTTACTTCTTAGGTTAATTTAGCGCTTGTGTCCTTTTGAGCAAAACACTTCGCAAGAGTTGCTTTGTTAAAAAATGGTGCAAATATATCATTTTATTTGATACTCCTCTTTCAGGGCAAAATTTGAAACATGACGTCATCAGACAGCAAAGAAGAATTTCTTCGCCTGTAATAAGCCCAAATTCAATGCCATTTTGATTGAATATCACTAGAACTCAGGAAAGAACTGAGAATGTAAAATTCTTTGCGCAATAATGTATAGACCATAATTTTTTGATGTTGACAAGAATTGCACTTTATTTTTGAGCATCACTTGAGTATCAAAGTGGCTTTTTAAACCATTTTAATGTGATGTTAAAATCCAAACCCCCCCCCCTCCCCATCATGTCATAAGGACCGCCATCTATTGGAAAATGAGTGGATCACAAAACTAAATTTTACCTTGGAACCCCTCTTAAAACCCTTTGTTTTTGCTGCAATTCGGGTTAGACAGAAGAAAACAAGTGACAATTTAAAACACTGAATGGTTTAAAACCCCCAAAAATTATTTACCTGTGTTGCGACTTGATTTCCTACGTTATTCCTCAAGAGCAACGTGACGCTCCACAGACCAGTTCCCATGAGGAGGAACTGGGTTTGACCCGGTGAGAAGGTCAGGTCAAAGGTGAAGCTCTGACTGAGACGACCCTGAATAACTGGAATCCCGGAACTCACACTGATGGTGGTCTGTGAAACGATTACGGTGCCTAGAGAGAAAGAGAAGGAGTGTTACAAGACCGCAAGCATGCCTGTTTCCACCAACTAACATTCGTTTGTAGTGTAACCAAAGTGAGGCTGGCGAGAAAATAAGTCTGGTGCCGTATATTAATATGTAAGCTTTCGGGTAAAAGTTTCAATGATCAACCTTATTTTATTTTTTCCCCCTGCATTTTTTAAAGGGTTGACATTAGTTTTTTTTTTTTTTTTTTACGGACAGTTCTTTTTAATGATTTATCTCACCAGTGAATTTTTTTTTTTTAAACAACAAATAACACTGTAAATAAATCATCCATTTAATAACGAGTGCAAACTCCTACCTTTTTCACAGTTGTCTCCGCTGAAGTCTTGGAGACAGTTGCACTGGTACCCGTTGGTCCCAGTGCTGCCGATTCTACTACAAAAACCCCCATTTTGACATGGATTAACCCAACAAGGATCGGGATCTAAAATATAGTAAAAATAATAAAAAATAGAGTATACAAATAATTAGGCGCACAGCAGGTGACCTTTTCAATAGTGCCAATCAATAGTATCTAACGTTCAAGAGTGCATTTTTGTCAAATAATCTGGACCAACTCCATTTCACTTGCCGAAGCCAAGTTAAATGAAAAAGATCCAGATTGTTTCGAGTGTGTAAATTTAACTGTTTTCATTATAACACATAGATCTTTAAAATTTGATTTTTTTTTTTCACAATGAAGTTATAAACTAAAAATATACACTAAAGCGTGTCGTTTTAGTTACTCTCATTACATACAATACGGTGGCAAAATAGCATATTTTTAATTATTTAAATTTAAAAGACTTTAAAAGAGACGATGTGCATGTGCAGAGCACTGTGACTAGGCAGTAATGCATACTATCTGAATTGTGTTCACTGTAATGCACCAGCAATGGGCTCAGGAAGAACCAGTGCTTCCCCAATTGTCCTTTCAAGTTTCATGCCTATTTGGGATGGGTCTAATTAATATTAAAATTAAGGAAGAGTGAAAAAAAGGATCCAACGATTTTGCCCCCCCCCAAAAAAAAAAAAAACCAAACAAACAAACAATGCTTTCGTCATAAACCCCCTCTGCTGGTTAGCCCATGGTTTAGCCCAATATAGTGTCGGCCTCCAACAATTTATGTATGGGGCTACCCTCATCAGTTTACAAGACTGTTGAGTGTTGGGCGTGTAACTATCATAACTGGGGCAGGGGATTTTACACACTAACACAGTGCACACAAGTGCCGTCAACTTCATTCTTCATCAAACGGAAACATTTGTTTAGAGAAAGTAATTGTTGCTGACTTACCGGCTTCATATCTGATTGAAAAGCCTCCACTTGGAACATTGAAGTCTGTATACCAGTACAACACTACCTGGTTAGTGTCGAATATTTGTGGGGCGATTTGGTCAGTCCCAATATACGTCCTAAAAAGCACAAGAAAATACAAATGTGTCAAGAATAGCAGCCGACATCCAGCAAAAAATAAACTAATGTTCAATAACAGCGCCCTCTACTGACCTCTGTCAACAGAGATCGTTCCTCTGTCTGTCTGCTCTGGCCTCTCTGTTCAGTTTGAGCACAGTCACATTTTTATTATTTTTTGTCGGCAATTATTAATTTGAGTGCAAAATAATCAATTATGCTCTCTTGGCAGACAATGAGTGTAGTCTTTTTTCCAGGTTGGGTGTATTGTCATCTTCATTCAAAATGTAAAATTGAAAGTATTACTTTCCCCAAATACTAGATTTTGTTTTGTTTTGTTTTTAAGATGATCTTTCCGCCAAGGGAACTCGGCAGAAACTCCAAGGGGAGGATACCAAGATGACAATAGCCAATCCCTCTCATACGACATTTTCAAAGTTTGTGATTATGTACGTCTATGATTATGAATTGTACAAATTCAAGAAAGGGATTCATTCTATACGGCAAAATGACTTATTCTAGTCATTGTGCAATCGGAAGGTTAGCTTGGTGGATTCGAACCCACAACCATGAGTCATGCAGTCTATAATCCATTTTGAGATAATTTGTATTGTGGACACATTCATTCATCACTATTGGGTTTGGGTAAAGTTTGTCTGAATACACCCAAACCAAACAGTGCAATCCTATAGTGTCTGCCAAACATCAAAAAGGCGAATTGGACCACGATGGTGTCATTTTAATTTATCTTTAGTCCCCATCACGAACTTCGTAATCTTGAGTTTCAAATCCTACTGATCTTGAGTTTGTCAACTTGCTTGCTCACCGTAGATCTGATGATTGATCGTTCACTGTGGTGCCAGGATAGATGATCAACCCATCTTTATGATTCTCAGAAAGGAAGACGTCAAAGAAAAAAGTAATCGACTCGGCCGAAGGTATCCGAACGATGTAGAAACAGTCTTCGTTGTCGTTCGGCGGCTGTGGGAAGTTGGTCGTGGTAATGACACCAGAGTCACTGTAGAAATTACTGCCACACTCTTTAGCTGTATAAATAATTGTATTTTTATAATAAAAAAAATTGAAGAGGTATTTTAACGCTGATTATCTCATAACAAACTAAACATTAAATTTGTTTTATTTGTTCCCTATATAGCTCTGTCAATGACGTAGTTTGACCTATCTACAAGAGTTCATTTGAATGGGAACTCCGCTGCTAAAACAGACACAATTCGACATGTCTAAACACTCGTCGTGAACAATTTTGTAAACAAAAATTATAGAAACACAGTGTCAGAAAGGTGTTCCAACTCAGAAACTGTTCGAGTTTTTCCTCGAATTATTGGGTAATTTTGACACAGAATCTGTAAAAAAAAAATATAAAACATTGTTTTTGATGTGTCTTTATTTAAGAATAAAACAAAAAACTGTTCGTGTGTACAATATAAAGGGTATGTTTATTTACTGTTGTAATAAAAGAGTGCACAAAATTGCTAGATTGAACAATTCAAATAGTTAAATTTAAGGAAAAGGAGGAAGATGTCCTACGAATTGACGGTGATAATCCCGGGAGTCTCAGCTCGCAGTTCTGTCCTTGCCAACTCCCTTGGCACTCGCAGATGTACCCCGGCTGGAGATAAGCCGGGCGACATATCGCACCGTTCAGACATAGCTGTTGTGACTGCTGGCAAGCTATTCAAAACAATAACAACAGTGGGAATAAAAGGTGTTAAAACAAAACATAACGCTGATTGTTGTTCTGTATACACGTGACAATACCTACACCAATTGTGTCATTTTTAACAACGTTTCTTTAATACAATTAAGAATAAATCAATCAAGATATTGTTATTACTATTTCAGAAATCGAAAAGATATTTTGATTATAATCCTGAGATAATCCATCTCGGTAAGTCGACATCCAAGAAGTCGACATCGTTATAGATAAGTACAATGGGAAGACGGTTTTTACTGTAGGATGTCGTCATCTTGGGGAATCATCTCAGGATGTTGTCATCTTACGTTTATGACGTCATCATCGTACAGTATTATCTCAGGATCTCAAAACAACTAGATGGCAACCTTTCTCCTCACAGATTGATAAAGTTGTCTTACGATTATTTTGAGCTTGTGAGGTACTCGTTGTGGCAAGAAGGATTCCAAGAAGCAGCCAAGAGAGCTGTTTGCGTAGTGGTCTCGTAGACATGCTGGTGAGAAAGACACCGTCTACCTGTAGGTGGGGCAAGAGAGAGGGGGTACATTCATTAAGAAATTGTATTTTGAACCCAGTGTAATTGACATTCGGTTTGGCTAAATGACGCTTGGTAATCTTTTTAATCTGCTTCCAGTGGGTGGGCCAACTAGGAGCAGACTTCGAGTCCCGGGCTGGGCAGCTGTGGCAATCCGCAGCAGAACGCATTGGTTGGGCGGCTCTTCGTCCCCCTTGATGGATCAAGGGATTGACGATGATGATGATAAATCTTTTTAAAAATTAATGGCAATATAAAAAATACGTTGTTAATACAGTAGCTTTCGATAGTGTGTAAAGCATTTTGAGAATCATTTCACGTTGAAGTAAGATATGGAAAAATATCAGTTTTTATTCCCAAACATTTCTCAGATTGTGTATTCCAATTACGGATTAGTCTTCCTAAAGTGGACACAAATAACCGGCCGGAATTTTCGGCGAGATCTCAAAAACGCTATGAAAAGAAACTCTCAATGGTTAGTTTTATTCTATTAAAAGGATTCAAACAATAAACAATTACAAAACCCAAAGGTATATTTTGTCAGTTTGTCTAAGTGCCTTTCTGTCCCTCTGTGGACATCCACAAATCCCATTTCGGACCGAAGACTTGCGTGTGGATTGGGTTTTCAGTCCTGGTCAACAGAGACAAAAGAATTCTACTGAAAGTAAAAATTATTTCAGCGAAAACCGGGCCACGCGAATTTTTAAAAATTGCGCCAAGATCTGTTCGTAGTCGTGTCTAAAGTCGTTTCCACGAAGATTATTCTAAACCAAACAAAATAAATTCCACACACTTGTTCAAGTTTAAAGACAACGGACATTAACTTAAATAAAACAAAATGAGCTGCATGGTTGAAATTCTATTTTATGGTTCTGTTTAGAATATTTTGTTTTAAACCGTGTACGGTTTGTGGTTTGGTTCCCAAAGGCGACAGCGAAAGACTAGTCTAGAATGTCCAGCGTTAGACCTTGACTCTACCTAAGTATAGAAACGTTCATCTCCGGCTATAATACATTCAACAAAATCTATCTGGGCTATCTAAACTTTAACACCCATCCTCAATCACACAAACAAAGCAAGGTGGACGCAAGGCCATGCTAGACAATTGAGAGATGTTTATGAAACCTATCCATGGGAAAATTTGTCACAAAAGAGAGATGTTGAGATTGGGGGAGTTGTTTTGTAAAGTGGATCTTCTGTTGCCCTTAGAGATGATAATTTTGATTGTGTTTTATGCGGGGATGGATTGAGATAGGTACTGGAAAGCACTGTTTTTGAGTTTGTTGATTTATTTTGTTGTTTTTATTTGTTTGGTAATGGGATGTAATTGTTACTCATTATGACGGACATGCTACAACTCTTTAAAGGAAATGAAATAAGTTTTTCTTTGAAAACGTCAGCACTGAATCATCACAAGGTTGAAATGCAGTATTTGGAGAAGAAAGAGGGGAAGAAATAGTGTTTTAGTAAATATTGTTTGACCATAGGTTTGACGTATGGTGCTGCCTCGAGACATTGTGTTTTGCTTTGTTTTGGGAAAACAATAAATAACAGAACGTATGGTCAGCGTCACATGTTTACAGTGCGAATAAAAGTGGGTAATTAGGACAGACCCTTATAGATTAGCTATTTTTAATAGAACTTTATCGACGTGATGGTGTAGCCATATTACTTTTCCCAGGCAAACCAATGTAACCAAACCGAGGCTGGGAGTAAAATAGTCTGGTCCCGTTGTGGTGTATTTGGTGTATGGTTGATATTGTAATGAACCTTGAGACACGATAAAGTTTGTGCATGGCATGACCAATCTTATTGGCAGGCTATTTTTAGTAGAAATTTATCCGTCATGCCCAGGCAAACCAATGTACCAAACCGAAACTGTAAGTAAAAATAGTCTGGTGCCGTTCGAAACTAATTCAAGTAATAAACCATTAGTGAAACTGACTGGGTATAAATAATTACAAAGAAATTTAACAAATCTTGTCAGAACATGTGTAACTCATTGCAGTGCGCAGTGAAATTGTGACTCCCAAAAAAGACAAAATGTTACGTTTGTACAAGAAGGGTTAACTATTGATCCCCTGAAGAAAGGTTTGACTCTCGTATTAGTGTGACGTTCTACAAGGGGTTAACTTTCTAAATCCACCAAAAGGACCAACAAATCCTTTTTTGAATGGTTTAAACCTGACCAGTAGGGAATGCAAGGCATTCGGTCTGTCGACCAACCCATGTTTGCTTTAAAAGCAAATCTCTTTTTCGCACCCACTGAAGCGTGGTCTCGATGAAAGGAACTAGGACGTACGTTTGTTGGAAATAAACACCAGCTACATTCCACTAGGCATTGAATTCAATGCAAACTTGTCTGATTCAGTGAGTACTCAGTCTGAGTTGCTACTTTGACGTCTCATTACTCTAATGGGTTTAGACCCCGACTGTCTCATTGTATGTACTGCCATGTTTGTCGTGTTCCAAGTGTTCGTAAGCAGTATTGATTGAACATGTTCAGACTTGTCCTCCAAGCCTCGATGTGGTTTCAATGATGTTATGTAATAATATGACGTAATTGGTGTTACATGTACATTGAACATACAACGGGTAAAACCCAGTTTGTTTTATTTGTTTTCGGAGACTTAAAAACTGGTATAGGAAAACTAAAAACTGTGATCAGGCACCTCATCATAATCTGAGTCCAACAGTTTGTGAGTGTTGGGTTTATGTCCAGCAAGGAACTTACATGAATGTAGATAAACACAACAAAACTCATATGTGAACATTTTATTTCGAAAGGTGGTAGAGTTTTTGAGATATCTGGAGCGGTTATGTTCTAATTCGTAATATGATACACACAATTTGAGAAACCTCCCTGGCTGAGAAATTGTCTCTCAAAAAATCATTTCTATCGTTTTCCATAACCACACTATTGCAGTGAAACGATACTAAATATGCATTGACGAGCAGCGTATACTGTCCGAAACGTCGAGACCCAAACCGGCTTTTTTCAGAGCCAACACTCACCCTAAGAGATTTACACATGGTTGTACCCGCAAGTTTAATATTTATTTGTAGTTCTTCTTATGCATTATAGTGTCGAAAACTGCCATACTTCTAACTACGTGTGTTTTATTGGTATTTATTTGAAGAACGATTTCCAAACACAATATAACTTCCCTATAAAAATACAAGTATTCTTGAAATCATACTCCCCGCCGCCATTCAAAAGCTAGGGTGAATAAAGGTCAACTCTGTGGAAAAACTCCACCTTCAAAATATAGTGAATAACAATATTATAATCCAGTGTTCACAAACAGGAACAAAAGGTCAAAAGAAAGTATGACGAGTGATGAATGGCTTTTTATAAAAATAAAAAAGCATATAAGCTGCGTAGAAAGCATTTATAGCATTTATAACCGGGGGGGGGGTCTTTTGTATATCCACAAAAGTGAAAACTAGACTTGACTTATGCATCTGTCACTTTTAAGAGGCCTGTGTCTGCATGGCCAGTGATGGGCCAAATCTCATGGACACCTTGGATAATTAATTGTCAACGATCCGAGTATTATCCCAACATTTGCATAAAGTAACAAATCTGGTTAAAGTTTTGACTTAATTGGTCATTGAAGTTGCAAAAAAATAATGAAAGAAAATACACCCTTGTTGCACAAAATTGTATGTGATTTCAGATGCGCGCCTAAAAAAGTCTTCAGGCTTGAAGTCTGTTAATATTTGAGCGAGAAATTACCTCTTTCTGAGAAAAGTACGTTACATCTGAGGGAGCCGTTTCCCACAATGTTTTATAGGCCTACTATCAACAGCTCTCCATTGCTTGTTACCAAGTAAGTTCGTGTGCTCACAGATTTTGAATAATTAACAATAGTGTCCAGTGTCTTTAAGCACAACTAAGAACATCATAATTACGCTTAGAACAAAAGATTTGTGTTTTTTGCCCTCGTCCGACCGCCCGTGATTAATTTGTGTCGCGATCGATTTATCCCCCACCCACCCCCAAAACAAAATAATTAAAAAGTTCGATGCAATGAAAGTATTGTGTTTTGTTTTTGAAGTATTGTAATTGTTCATCATGTCAACAATAATGTTGAAACCTGCGTAAGACCAGTAGCTGTAGCTCATTGCACCTGTTTGAGCTACCCGTAGTTAACGCGTATAACACCAGAAGCATAATAGGTGCCTGCATAACCGCGGGTTTAAATAAAGCCGAACACAGCTATGTTACGCAGAAAATACACATTGAGCAAACCAGATCATGCTTGACGCAACATTGAAAAGGTTATGTTTTCCCATGAGTTGTTGTCACAGTTTGGTAAATGTGTCACGCAAAGTGAGTAATGAAGAACAGTATAAAGGGATGTCGTTTCTGGGGTGTTTTTTCGAGCAGTTTGCTTTCAAGATTAAGGACAAATTCAGCAATGACATTCGTTATACTCGTCATACAACAATGCACACCGGTTTTACTTTCATGTTAAAAACAAATAAAACAATCATTTGATGTATATTCTCTTAATTCTTGGCTCTGTATGGGCAGAAGCAATGGAATCGACTTGCCAACAATCAGTGTTGGTTTTATTGATTCAATCATTGGTTTTAGTTGAAAGAAGCCTCAGCAAAACCCATAGTTAAAATTTCGAAACGTGTTGAGTTTCGAGTCGGCCAATTATGCAAATTCTGGTGTTGGGGCGTTGGATGTGTTCCTTTGACTTTAAAATAAAAGCCACCAGCAGGCCTGATACTTCAAGGAGGAAACGAAGGCGATTGCCTCCATGCACCTTGGTGCCCTTGAAATTCTCCAGTAGAAATGTCCACACATAGGGTGCCCTTTACCAAGGAGAAAATGTCTTGGCGCCCTTACCCTTTCAAGAACCAAGCAACTGGCCTGCACCAGTATTATGTCAAATATCCTAAGTAACTATACATGTGCAAGAAGAAATCAATTAGTTTCACTTCGAGTAATTGGCCATTCGTCTTCAGAATTTTGAGGCCCACAGCTTAAAAAAAGAAGAAATTAAACAGGCCTTTCAAGAAAACCCCATTGTTATTTTTTAGGTTAAATGGTTGGGATCAACCGTCCACCGTTATGGTCCAACAATGTTCCATGAAGGGATTTCTAAGTCAACTTTTTTCTGAGTCATCAACAGTTGTTCTTTGAAAATGCGCATTTTTACTAAAACAGTGTCTCTCTTCATGCCAAAACCAGGCCTTTCCAGCCAAAACTTAAAAATGGGTTCATTTGCTCATAGTATGTGATTTTGATTTTTTTTTTATGAGATTTCGTCTAAAATATAACGAGGCCGGGCAGCCACTTTAGGTTAGAGTAAGAGCTACACTTAACAGATTTCGGCCAAAGTTAAAAAACATGCAGCACGGCCACGTTGCCACCTACTCTTGGGGCCAAAACAGGATTACCCCCTTTACAGTCCATAAGAATGTAAGCATGGGTAACATCCGGAGCCTGGCTGATGGAGCACAGTGCACCATCTTCACAACTTTTAACGAAACCATGTTTACTTGAAGTAGTTTGATCATGGGCACAAGTGACACGACTGGGATTCGAACCCACGCCGAAGATTATGGATGATTGGTATTGATGATGGCGTCATGCTCTTTGCAATCATTTATCGATCTATTCGAAAACAACTGCATGGATATTGCTTGACAACCGAGAAAGTATATTAATTAATATTCATGCCATGTTTCGCCATCTTACTTGATGAATTACAGAAAACACAGGCCAGTCGACCTTCCATTTAAAATGTTACAACAAACGAGATTCCGGTAAAGTTGAGTTAAAAACACGCATGAAAAGTGCTCTCATTGTTAACGAAAGAAAATAATTATTATTCTTGAAAAAACGTGAAGTTGACCCCTTTATTTCAAAATAACTTTTTACGAAACCATAGGGATTACCAACCAAAGACGGTGCTATATAAAACACTGATAGCTTTCAGGTTTAAGTGTAGTGGTGTCTTGCCTCGCCTTCAACCTCTGGGACCCCGGTTCGAATCCCACCGGGTGAACCCATGTGGATTTGGGTTTTCAGTCTTGACTGCGTCAGGGTTTCCCCTAGAATTATTCTGTTGGGTGACCTTCCACTTCCACATCTAAAACTGATATTTCCTCATTGTCTTCTCTTTTTCAGTTTAGCTCTAAATAAGAGCGTTGAGAATATATCCAGACCCAGATACGATTTCCAATCGACTTTATGAACCTTTGTCAAAGCCCTTCTCGTGCTATATAGACAGATTGAATAATTAATCGATATACGGAGGGCTGTATATTTTTCTGAGAACTAGACAAGCGTCCATTGGGCAACAACTAATTTTATGACAACTCCCTGCGTTTTTAAAAGCAGAAATTTTCTCAGTCGGTTAAGGTTTCATTTCAATTAATTTATTCTGGTTGTGACCCCCAAATACTCTCAGAAAAAGGCGACTTTATCACTGTACTGTCAAGAACCCACTCTAGAGGATAAGGAAGGAAGTTTCAGTTTGGGTTGTGGGGGGAAAAAACCAGGAGAATTATTCCAGGGAAACAGGCGCAGTCAGGTGGGGACTGAAAAACCAAATCCATCGTAGTGCCCTAGCGTGATTCGAACCAGGGGTCGATTTCACAAAGAGTTAGGGGTCGATTTCACAAAGAGTTAGGACTCGTCTTATCTTGAGTTGGGACGAGTAACTCGTTCTTACTTAGGATTAATCTTAAGGTCTGCATGCTACAGTACAGGGTTGGGACTCGTCTCATGTCCTAAGATTAGTCTTAAAGTTAGGAAGAGTTTTGTGAAATCGACGGCAGGTTGTTCATAGATGGAGGGTGTATTCGTGTATAAAGATACTACTATGCCAACACGACCACACGTTTAGCATTTTTGGTTTGACATCTCTTGGCAGTTTGTCAGTAATTGAAACCTCTACTTGTTTATATGGACGTTTACATGACCCAAACAAGATCTCATTTTACCCATTGTTTTGTTGCTTATGTTGGTCATTGATACAGCAAATTGTTTTGGTTTCAATGTTTCTCAAAAGTCGACATCAAAGTGGTCACTTCTGTAAACATGAGATGTGCTTTTCATTTTTAACAATAACATAACTTTATATTATGTTATTGTAAAAGGCAAATACAAAGTGTTTAGTTATCTACTCACCAAATTTCACAAGTCCAATCACCAATTAACCATTGACTCCAAGATGGATCCGTGATGCAATAACAATCAAACCAGAAAATGCTTAAAACTTTGGATGAACATAAATCCTGACGATGTTCGGTAATTTACATCATCAACACACAGGGACTACAGTCGGGTGAACTCGTGTGTGGAAAACAGTGTTATTCAACACTAAAGTGTGGGATTATGTCATCTGACAGGTCATGAAAGAAGACAAACTCATGCGCCGATGACGATGTTGAAGTCTATCTTGGGAAAGCCTGAGTTAGACAATGATGTTAAATCCATAAAGTCCCATATCTGTCTGTCCCGCTTGGTACCACCGCAAACTCTCTTCACCCGCTCGTGGGAAATTCACACTTTGGCGTTTCAGGATACCAAGGTCGCGTACCTAGGCTGGCGACGCGTATAAACGGGTGACAGTTAGGGCTTGGTGCACGGTAGTTTCGTTTCTCCTGAACTTAGCCCACGTAAAAACGTACATTATTACATGCTGAATAACCCAAGCCCGCTGACATTGTGTTGTTGATATTGCTTTGCTACCTTTAGAGGCCTCCCATAACCCATTCAAGTCGACCCTTTTGATATCTGAAGCCCTGCCATTGTTCACCTTTAAATCCCGTCTTTACTATTCGAAACCAGTGGACCGTGATCGAATGAAAGGTGTGTTGTCATTGGTCTGTCTGGCACACCTGTACGTTACATAGGAAAGCGCTTGGACCAATAGGCAGCGACGTTTCATAATAAGCGAAAGTTTTTCGCCTCCTTTTTAGGTAGGGGCGGACCTTTAACTCCATGAATAAAACACAACAATTTCAATTCGTATGAAGTTTTCTCTGCAAAGAGACTCGCCTTATTATTTGTGGACAATATTTCAACTTGAAAATAATGCTCTCTTTCAGCAAATTCAAAAACATAACAGAAAAGCTATCACATTTTAATTAAACATCTCTCCTTAGGGGCAGCCATTTCCCATGCAAATCAATGAAACAAAACTGAGACACAAGAGCAACATTTAGTGGACTCTCTTTCACTTTTACGGAGAAAAGGTAGGACCAGGGTTGGACGGCATGCAAACATCAACAGAGGGCGCAACCTCAGTTTCGTACAGCACTTGATATCTATCCCGAATCATCATAATGTGTGTGGAGAGCTGGAAACCAACACTGGCCGAAAGTAACACTTGATGAAAGTAAAACTTGATGAAATAAAGGTTTTTGCATTCTCTCTGTTTCTCGTGTTGTTCTGAAACTCGGCCTTTGTTGATCTTTCTTGTTTCTACCTGGTTTGTTTTCTGTCTAACCTTATATTTTAAAAAGGGGGAAAACCACCATTTGGTGGTTTAGGGGTGAAGAAATTATTTGTTTTCCCAAAATAAATCAGAGCTTATTAATTCTGGTTAACACAGTTATCCTTCATTGTTTGAAGGGTAGAAATACATCTTCAGTGCTGTTTGATAGAAAATATCGGGTCCTATTTTTTGGGACAAGGCAAATAATTATATTATATCGCCAGTGGACACATGTCTAAGCAGTAAAAATAACCGATATTTTCTATAGGAATACATAATCATGAGAAGCGTGATTAACAAACGCTTCCCTTTCAGACAAGTTTTGTGTGTTGGGAGCCAAAAGTGCCCAGCTGTTTTAGTTTTGCCGAAAAGAAGCAAATTCGCCGGTTTTATTCCGGGAATACTTGAAATCAAATACAGGCCGAAAGTAAAACTTATCTTATCGGGAAAACCCTGCAATCTTTGATAATACAATACTATCAAAAAGGACGGTAACAAACTTGGTAAGAGAGACTGCAGTAATGCTCGACCACCAACATCCGGCTCGAAGTGTCAAATTGTTAATACGCCCGGCCGACTGTGTTGCGCAAACTGTACCCGCTGTCACCTCACTATACTATGGAAGGATTCGATGTTCTTGTGAGTGGAAGTTGTTCGTTTCTCAGCAAATAGACACCGTTCAGCTGAAACTTTCACATACGACTTTTATTGTATCCTATATTAATCAGCATTTCGCTGTTGACAAAAAAAAAACAATCTATGACCCCAACTTTAATCCTCAAAATAAGCAATATTAACAGAGCTGCCAAATTTGCATCTTGCAATCAGGGAGACATCATGTACAGCAATCAGATGTTAGAATCAAATTCAACATAATAGGGAAATTGTTCCCATAATCTAGGAGACTCAAGAACAGTGTAAGATTGGTTTGTTTTCAGGGAACCTTCTGCAGCATTGGACCGTTCCAGCTTTCCACTAAGCTCCGCCCACCGCGCACGTGAGCAAGACACGTGTACGAACACTCCCAATGACATTCTGCACGATTCTGCCGCGCGTGCCAAATAGACGCGCACGCATGACCGAGTTTGTCCGACCACAATCATTGCTGTGATTGGTCAAATGGGTGAACGCGCACAGTTTGATTGACAGGCCGGATCGGTTCATTGGCTTTGGGTTTCATACAGACCATGTATGCCACTTTTGGAAATGAAAAGTACTTTCATTATCGGTTTTAGTTTTCAACACTGGGAGCTTCCACTCTTCTGCAAGCCATTTTAACACCCAGCTGCTTGTGCATGTCATTGTCAATGACACATTTCTTACTCACTAAACCTCGGGATTACTGCATTAAAAACAACTGTGTAAAGAACACATCTACCGCTAATTTATCAGCACTCTCACTATGGAAACTGATGAGACGAGCACCAACATTACTGATGAATTCTTCACTTCGTCTGAAACTTTATACCCGTACCCAGAGCTTGTGTTCTGTGCTACAGGCTTCGCAATTTTGTCAGTGACAGCCCTAGTCGGTAACAGCCTTGTCTTAATCGCTGTGGCTCGCCACAGGCAGCTCCAGAACGCGACCAACGTCTTCGTGGTGAACCTCAGCGTGACTGACTGCCTCACGGGGTTCGCGTTCCTGTGGAGCATACCCGGGATGGTGAGCAGAACCCCCGGCTACCCGCTACCCTTCGCGTTCCCGTGCGTGGCGTCCGCAGCGATCGTCTTTAGTACCGTCGGGTGCAGCATGTACACCCTAGCCAACATCGCCATCAATAGGCTCGTGCTGATCACCCAGCCCATGGAGACCTACCGATCGGTGTACACACACAGGAAGATCGCTGTGATGGTCTTTATCAGTTGGTTGATCCCCACGACTGGCATCGTCCTACCTCCATCTCTCGGAATCGGTGACGTTGGTTTCGACATCGAGAGCCGGACCTGCAGCGACATCGACGGCCATCCGAAAGCTGGTCTCTACGACAAGATACAGTTCGCAACACTGTATCCTGTACCTTTCCTAGTGATCATAATCGCGTATGTGTTAATCTTAAAACATGTCCGGCGACACTTCAAGAAGACACGAAGAGCTTTTACACCCAAGTCATCCATGGTCATCGCATCAGCTCCAGCCTCATCCGCGACTAGGCTTGACGACGATGGACCGACCCCTGCACCACGGTCAGGTACCTCCCTAAACCACGCTGAGAGCATCCGTAAGCTAAGCCTTAACCGTACACGCAACGATCAGTTGGAGATCACCAAAAACCTCTTCGTGGTGGTGTGCGCTCTGGTCGTCTGCTTCACCCCGCTATCCATCATGGTGGTCACTAAGAATAACCGATACCAGCTCTACGGTGGATTGGTGTTGTTCGTGAGTAGCTGTATCAACCCACTCATCTACGCCACTAAGCACCCACATTTCAAACCGGTCTTACGGTCCATGCTCCGTTGCCGATGTCCACCCGTCCTCTCCAAGATTCGCCATGGCCCATGACTGTAACCCTTCCGGTTCTTGTTACGGACTATCAACCGATGCGCCCGTACGGTAAAATGTGACAGAAACTTACGACCAACGGTAATATCACATTCAAATTGGATGTTTTTTCTTTCTTTATTATCTCGCAACTTCGACGACCGATTGTGCTCAAATTTTCACATGTTTGTTATTTTATGCATGTTGAGATACACCAAGTGAGAAGACTTGTTTTTGACAACTACCAATAGTGTACAGTTTCTTTATAAGTCGTCGTTAATTGCCCATAAGGGGAACAGAATATCCGGTGGCCCGGTTTCTCTTGGACACCTGTACATGTTCTGGTTCTTTTACGAACTACCACGGCTCTCATTACGGTACTTTGTAACAGAAACTTACGGTCAACGGTAAACCACACTCGGATCTGGTGTTCATGTTCCAGACCGTCATGTCCAGTACGAATCAACAGCATGTACGAAAAAAACAGCGTGCAATATCCTGCCTTTTTTAAGGCAGCCTGAAAGCAACCAAAGCCGGCCAACTGCGTGGAGAGCTTCATAGAGTCTGTCGTCGTCTGCAGTTTTGCATGCAAGGGAAGTGTGTGCGTGGGATTCGGATATAGGAAAGCTAAAATACAAACCAAACCGAACCCATGTCTGTGATCACATCAGGCCTCAACTATGGCTGTATCACCCAATTACAGCGCGCGATTTTGAGGGCGAGCGCGTGCAGGTGGGTGAGTCACTGACCATGACAGCACAGCCCATTTAAGACCAGTACAAACTTGCGGGAAACACAATTTTCAAAAACCCCAACTATTTCTAGAAAGTACGGGAATGCTTCAACCCTTGTTCGATCAGACGATCAGAGCCGTCGCCCAATACTCGGACAGGCACTTTTAACACTCTTTGAATAAATGAAACAGACACCGTGGATGATTTCACCAAAAACAACTCCCCAAGTTTTATTTTGCTGGGAAAAGAACCCAACTTTTGTCCACTTATATAATTTATATTCAATTAAGTGTATAGTAAAACTTTGCAATATAAATAACTAAGAGAACATTCATTTGATAAAGTATTTTTTCCTTCAGATTTATATTATTATGACTAGAAGGACCATAAGCCACAAATAATTTCAGGGGTGAAAGGCTTTGGGTGTTTTTTCTTCATAGTTAACTTTCCCAATTTTTGCCGTTATTGTTCTTAGCAGGATAGGTTACCAGCCAAAATGCCATGTGATGTTGATTGTGACTTGTACCATACACATGTTGTTTTTGCTTGGCAAATCAATTTTGTTAAGCAAAATAGTTTCAGTTTACAAAGCTCTACAAAAAGGGTCCTTGATTTTCAGATGAATGTTCTCATTAAAATTGGTATTCTAAGCAGAATGGAATTTCTGATTCAATCGCGAATTGAGGATTAAATCAATTACACTATACAGTCCAAAATAACAAATTTACATATACAATAAATTACGAATTATACAAACATGGCTGACTGGATTGCTGTCACCCCAACTGAGACAATTGTGATAATCTATACCCACTCTGGGTTACCTTCCCCCAGTGAGAAAATCAATGGAGCCCAATCGGACCCCATTCCCTGGGTGAAGGGTGAAACAGTGGCACTTCTACCTCCAGGGTGGAACTAACGCGCTTTGGGTTCAAGTCCCAACATAGGGTTCACAGGACTAGATGTAAAAAAAAATATTTAAAAAAAGGACAGCTTATCAATTCAAAGGAATTATATGTTTGGTAATTGGGATCCACTATTTGTTTCATCGCTAATTAGTTTTCCAAAGATATATGCCATAAAACTAACCTAGACAAATTTAATTTCAAAGGGTGGAAATGTTTTTGAGATATTGCAGAATATTTTGAGCGGTTATGTCCACTATCCATGCAGGAAAAATAATCTGCGATTGGAAACCACAACCTCAACAACGTAACTGTCAGTAACGCTTCTCAGATTACAAATGTCTGAGAGAAAAAGTGTAACTTTTCCCATAACCGCTGTACTTCACAGTAAAAGGTTTCTCTAAATGAATGGAATTTTCCAAAGCTGTAATTCTCACCAAGTAGGTTTGTATTGCAAATGATTTTCATAGTCATTACCAACATTAACAGACCCTTCAAGTTAATAAAAGGGGTCTACTTCCCTGTGTTAATAGATAATTAAAAACAAATATATCCATCCACTTTCAGTTTCCGTAGTTATGAACATTGATCCTTCGCTTTCAGAATATTTGTCAACTTGAAAACGAAACTACCACATCACCAAATTGAGTCAAATTCCAAACATTTTAACTTTTGCTTTTGAAATGGTTGTGTTTTCTTTAGACAGAAACTCTGAAGTACTTTTCCTTCCTTATACAAAAAGGTAATACACAAATAAATGCTGGAATTTATTTGTAAATTGATTGACAACAAGGGAAAAATATCTTTAACAATTGCAAGGGGAAAACATTAAAATGGTAGATTGAGCCAACACAAGACAAGAGTGTGGCTCATTTGTGCATAAGTCTTATTTTGATATTTCCGTCACACCATTATTTACATAGTAATCAAATTAATATCTATTTCATATTATTTGTTTTTACATACACATGTTTAATTAAACAAGTATTTCGATAAGTGGTAGGATTTAAACGCTCGAGGACAGAGGAAATAAACAACCACCACTCTCTCTCTCTTAAATTTTCTAAAAAAAGACAATAGAATTTCTCAATGCAATGATTATTATGAATGTTTTATATGTGAGGAAATTGTCTACAGCGAAATATAGAATGCATATTTTGTGATGTCAGACCCTACCCCCCCCCCCAGGCCTTAAGAAATGGACCATTTTCATGAATCATGTTCATTACATTCACGCACGATACAGACCCTGTTGGTTGGCAAATGCCATAGAGTTTTGCACTTTTCGCGCAATCGCGTCTGCGTCGCGCACATAGTGTACAAAACAGCGAGATGTTCCCTCGTTTTTGCCAACCAAAATGTTAGTGCGCACGCGCTTTGTGCAATTTACATATTTCATGAAAAGGGCACATTGGGCTCATTGGGTATCATTACGGGGCCATCTGGCTACTTTCATTAACAAAGAATACTAAAGAAATCCAAATGTACACTACTTGGAACTAGGAGTGGCAACATGTCACCCGTTGGCTTCAGTGTTAGGGCACAACCACCGCCCAATTTCATGGCGCTGCTTACAGTAAACAAAGAATCGGCGCTTACGGAAGAAGAAGGGAATTCTGTTCTTACGCCAAGCATATTATGGGTGCGTTCGTTTAGCTTCCCTGGGTCGACCCCGGTGTGTGACGTTTTTTTTTCCCAGGACAAGTGTGTGCAGATAATTACCCACGTTCGTCCTGGTAAAAACAACCGCCACGCACCGGGGTCGACCCAGGGGAGCTAAACGAACGCACCCATTATCATGGGTAAGTGGGGAATTTTGACTTGTGCGCATGCCTACTCCATGTCACTGGGCATTCTTTGCTTACACAGCTAGCGCTGAAATTTGGTGCTTACACATGAGCGGAGAATTGTGATAGTAAGCGCAGAATTTGGAGGTAAGCAGAGCCATGAATTTGACTCTTCACTGGGTGAGCTGCCAGCCCTGGAGTAGTTCAAATTTGTTTATGGGTCTGACACTAAGTACACAGAAGTTGTTAACAATTACCAGAATTTCCCGGGATAAAAAAAATCTTACGAAAACATCAACAAAGGACAATCAAATATTTGTACAATTCACAAACAGCTTACTCAAATTTGTACATTATATTCCCGCAGCCGATTTAACAAAACTTTACGCAACGGCACAAGTCCATTTGCAGCGCTTGCGCAAGATTTCAAGTGCAAATGGTGCACAGCTTTAGCAATGAATAATGCACAAGTGGACTGATGCAGTTGCGTAAAAGTTTTCGTAAAAAAACATCAGCTGTATTATTACTGTGGTGCTGTACCCTTAAGGTACCGCAGCACGGGGGTTACGTTAGTAAATAGAAAAGTCGGCCGACAATACAATAAAAACAATTCTAAACATTCCTGCGGCTAGTAGTGTATTTCAAATTCACAGGAATGGGTAGGGTGGCAGAGAAATTGGGTCGAGTGGGGCTCCCTCCTCCCCTCCCCATGGCAAAAATCAATCCAATCATGTCCTACTGACCTCAATGGCCGACTTAGCCCCCTGGCAAGTGATTTGACAAACCACTTAAGAAGTGCCCTTTACTGATACAAAAATCCACCTTGCCTTGACACATATCAGGCCCCACACCAATATAAATGCAGTGTAATTCAAAAAATAACCACTATGGCATCACAAAATTGACCCCCTGCTGGAAAAAAAAACCAAGCACATACATAAACACGTGTCTCGGACACAATGCACAAGCCGAACGTTACATACGGCAAAGTGGAGTATTGACCCCTTGCACGCACGTCACACGGGGCGACTGATGCCACGCTCACCATGTTGGTGGGCAGTTGGTTAGGCTTACGTGTATTAACGCTGCGTCGCCTAAAATGCGCACTTCACTGCATGACGTAACAGCATAGAGTTATATATAAAAACGCACAGTGAAATTGCCCAACAGTATGGCGCATTCAAGATTTTTTTGATGATGACGTCAGGTGAATTGGGTCAATACAGACAGTGTCTCTGCTTGATGATTGGGGTAGAAATCTACTAGAACTTTTACATTTATGTACACTATGATGTACCACTAACAGGTACAAAAGGTGCATTGCATATAATTACTCTCCACATGTCCATGGTTCAAGATTAAATGCAGGATTGTGGTAGAGACATTTAAGAAAACAATCGAACAGAGGGGAGAAATAGTTGACCTTGACCTAAAATAAGTGGTTTGTAATTAGGCCTTGGCGACTAGTGAAATTTACTACTCGACTAGTCATCCCTCAAATAGTCACGACTTTGACAATAGTTGCGACTAGTTTTTTAATCCCTAAGAAGCTGCATTGCGGCATATTGTTTGCCGCAGGCGCAATATGGTAAAATTCATGCTAAAAAGATTGAAGGAATGTGACACTGATGTCTGATTGTGTTTCGTAGGTAAATCATGTTGTCGTGAATAGTCGTGAGCGACACAATTGGTTAGCCAAGCAGGTAGACTTGACAATTTTTGTAGCAGTCTTGGCAGCCGATCAACGAAGCAGATTTTCAACACTTATCATACTAGTCGCTCAGGCTAATATTTGTAAGGTCCTCAATCAACCCTGTGCTTAAGAGTTTGTTATGCTGGGAGACAAACAAAATATATTATCATAGCAAATAGTATAGTTTTGGGGTTTTGACTCCGAGAGCCAAACTGCATTGATGCATACTGAGGGCTATTGTAAGTTGAATATGTATTATATTTGGTTTGCGGTAACACCATGTATGTATCTACTTGCCAGGTAGAGTTTGTTTTTAGAGAACTGTCTTTTCTTCTACTGGAACTTTTACATTTATGATAATGTACACGATAAAGTACCACATACAGGTACAAAAGGTGCATTGCATATAATCCACTCTCCACAAGTCCATGGTTCAAGATAATGTTGGTTATGATTCAAATGAAAACATAGCAGACAAATTATACATGGAATAGGTTGGTAATTGACAACTTTGGCAGTGACTATTGCTTAATCGAGCCTGCAGATATGGTGTGAACGGAAACCTTACTATATTGTATTCCCACCGTGCAAAGTTTTAAGTCATAATGTATAAATATAACCCCTAATCTATGGCAAGCAGAACCAAATCTTGAATACTACCGAGGTACAAGCCGCAGCGCTGCAGGCCGCTAACTCTTAAGTTGCCTGTAAAAAAACTAACCTCATACAAAAAGGCCCCAAGTTGTCTTAGAGCAGTTCTAAAATTACACGGAGGCCAGGGTCTCTGTTGCCCCTGGTCTTGGCCTTGATGCCCCATCAAAAGCTTTCCAGTTTGATTTTCCACATGAAAATGCCTTTTACGAAATGGAAATGGCCTTGTCCTCCTCCCAAAGAGGAAAATCCAGGCCTGTCAGGGCTAATTTTAAACAGTGGAAAACAACTTCAAGATGTGAAGTAACCTTTTCAAAATGAAAACGGTCTTGCCCTCTCAAAAGTCCCAGGACTGACACTGGAGGCTGCCAAATATTAAACGGAATCAAAATCACTAAGTTGGTTAAAACTTATACACAATTACAAATTTAAAAACACATTTTTAAATAACATAACTTCTATTATTTTGTTTTAAAAAAAAATTAACAAGAAAAAAAATCCCCCCCAACTACAATCCCCTGGTACCTCACGATAATCTTCTGATTTCCTCCAACTGATCGCAAGTCCGTAAAGCCATCTTGTGGGCTTTCTCGTACATTTTTTTATCTCCGAAATAGCGGGCTCTCTGCATTGCTGCCTCTTCTGTGACGGAGAATAAAACAAACAAACAAACAAATAAATAAATAAAAGTGGACAAGGGCTTCTCATTAGAAGTGGTGCATGTTAACTTACAAAACAGTAACCGGGATTTGGGGAAAAACTGGCTTAAACTTACTGTTCAATCTTTCTCGGTAACAATTACTTCTTAAATTATCCATGTGCTCTGCTTCCACTCGTTGCTCCACTAGATTTATCCGACCAGAATACTCCTTACTAAATGTATTCTGTAAACAATTAAAAATAATGATTGATTATTGTTATTTATCTGACTCTTAAAAAAAAAAGAAAAAAGAAAAAAAAAAGGTTTTCTCAGAAAACACAAACATAAAACAGACGAAAAATAAATGTGTTCAATATTGCATAAGATGTTGGGAAAGCCAGGCTGAGGAGGAACCCCCAATTGTTTTCTTATAGCAAACAAATTCAACCTGCCCATAAATAATAAAAGGCGCTATACTATAACATACAATATTTTCCTGCACGGTATGTGGGACTATGTTTGAACTATGAGACCGACTCATTTTACGTAGCACAATCTAATGGCTTACATCAGTGTAACGGTAAAACCGAAATTAACATCCTTTCTCTCTGATGCAAATTTAACATCTAATAAATATTCACATAGAAGGAATTTTCCCTTCATAAGCCTTTGTCATCCCAGCGGCACTCACCTTAACGTAATACTTTATCTTTAATTCATGTGTCGATCTTTCAATTGTATATCCTCTGGAAAGATACAAAAACATAATCTGATTATTCATCATTTTCAAAACAACGTAAGGAGTGGTTTAAACATGACCTAAGGAAATTGAGTCATAAGAGGGCGCTATCAGATGATTGCGTAGAGCGCACAAATTTCACAGCCCAGTTTAATATGGTCTGCCGCATTTTGGATTGCCCAAGTTAGAAACTTGGGTGCATTAGTTTGAATCATAACCGGCCAAGTTTAAAACCGCACGAGGAGCTACTTGGAAATCAACATGGATATAAATTCAAGTCAGAGTCGAGGTAAGCTAAGGCTGAACTGTTAGATTTGTTCTAATCTTTTAAAATTTTCTAAGAGTGTCTTTCCTTTTTCTATATACCGACAGGATATACACAATAATAGTGATTTTTCTGTACAACATAATATCAAATTCATGTAATGTGTATCTGCAAAGTTGTAATGTGTTAACCTTGCACTTGTATTTTCTATTAGTGTAAAATAAATGTCAAGAGAGGTAATTAACAAAAAGGTTGTAGACCTCTGTAACAAAGGTATTCCTGAATGATGACTCAGTCTCAAACAGCAGGGAAGTTGGCCATGCTATAAAGGCCCTCCTCTTTGGCTCGGTCCTTTATCGCACGACCACGACCCTGCCGATGGTTGGGAGGGAGGGGTTAAACTCACGCTTTCTTTGAAAGACTGTACGGAGATTCTTGAATAAATGCAGTTGATAGAAGGGAGATGACTACAAGCATGAGGATGGGTAACAGCTGAAGCAGAAACGTGTACCGCGCCTGTAACATAAACATAAACAGTAGATTAGGTGTGACTATACAATAACACCCTCCTGTAAATAATAATAATAATAATAATAATAATTTGGGGGGCTAATCATCCTTACTCGCAGCTAAGAGCTGAATTGCGAAGAATGCGGCTACAACGTGTTCGAGAAGCAGACATGCAAGGGCGCATTCAGCTGCCAGCCACATCAACCCATTATGACCACGGAGCACAGCCAAGATCAAAAGTGTTTGATTTATCCTGAGGGAGGAAAACCGGATAGTCTTGAAAACCCTCGTGGCACAGCAGAGAACCAACGCACAACTCAACTCACATATGGCCCCGACCAAGAATCGAACCGGGGTCACCTTGGTGAGAGGCGAGCGCTTTACGCACAAGCCAACCGTGCCTACCCTAAACAGGTTGCACAGACTGCCTCAAGGTACTGCTTTTGAAAGCACAAAAAGTAGCAAAGCACAACAACATTGTGCTTACCAGAGTAAGGTTACCAGCCAAACTGCTATGTCACTCGAAAGTTTGTGAGTGGTATCCTGCTCAATTCTGCTAAGCAGAAGCAGAAATTCTTAAGCAATATTTTGTGCTTATGAAGCTCTATGACATTGAAAAACCACCAGACCACCAGGCTTGTCCAATTGTGTATTTACTGGCCCAACACTAAAACCACAGGCCTCGAGCCTGTGGTCCAGTGTTAATTTCAAGCCCTGGTAAGATGTGAAAAAGTGACGCAACCTCAAAATCATGAAGGAAGAGTAGAGAAACGAACCTCTTCTCTTGAGTTGTTGTCCTGACGTGGGCGGTTCTGCCTCCTGTGTCTGGCTACATTCCCCTGGGGGAAACCCCCTCCGAAGAACATGTTAAATAGATCCTCCGGTGAAAATTCCTCATCTGTTGGTAAACAACAACAAAAGTCAACAAACTGAAATTTGTACGGATGATGGCTATGACTCTGGCTAATGAAATGGACACAGCCAGAGAGTGGTTTTGCAGCCTTATGGAACACTTGGCGCGAAGAGAATATATGAAGGTAAGGTAAGAGAGTGGATGGGTTGGGGGGGGGGGGTGGACGCAGCCACGAGATGGTTTGGAGAGGGGAACAGTCAAAGGTTGGTTGTGGTAGGAGGAAAGCGATATAGTAGGGTTAACTTGGTCATAGATTGGATTTTGTGAACAAAATGCCGATTTATAGGCTTATTCACAAGTTACCATTTACATTTAAATTCTTTTGACCACAGAGACATTTGCTATGTCAAACGGTTCGTGGCAAGCCTTTGCATAGCAACCTCCACATGAGCAAACCCTGGTGCCATTGTGCCATACACATTCATTCAGAATTGTGTATGGGTGTTTGACGTCTCTTACATAACTACGCAAAAGAGCCTCTCCAATCATGTGACATACTAAATTATGCTAGCTTGGCGGTTGTTTTGCGTACGTGTTCTGCGTACATGCTCAGGGGAAAGAGAACGAAGCCTGAAGCCGAATCCAAAGCCTAAGCAGTGGATTTGAAAAGGACCATAGAGTCAACCCCGTCAAGTGCCCAGACTCTTACCATCAAATCCCCTTGTCTCGTAGTAGAAGCCCCCATGGTGGTGACGATGGGTGTGCCGATGTTGGCTCCTGGAATTACTGACCTCGTTCGTGTCATCCCCGTAGAGGTCGTATCTCTTCCGTTTGTCTGAATCATTCAACACGGCAAAGGCTTTTCCAATAGCTGGAAAGAATGAATAAAAAACAGACAGAAAACTTACAGTTGTATATGTTTTGAGGAATTGCATAGTCACTGTGCACTGAGGCTTTAAAGGGTACTCTGTTTGCGGTAACACCATGTAAATAGCTACTTTGTTGTTGATTGTTGGTCTTTGAACTGTCCTGAAAAGAACTGTCCTGCTTTTTGCCTTTGAAATGGTGTTTTGGCTGGTGAACTTATTCTGGTCTGCATACTTTTATTGTGCTTAGCTACTTTATATTGCTTAAGCAGGTTTCTGAAATTGGGCCCTGCTCTTACCTTTAAACGCCTCCCCTGCTCCTGGGGCGTGGTTCTTGTCCGGGTGAAAAAGCAACGCTAACTTCCTGTATGCTTTCTTGACATCCGTCTCGCTTGCATCTTTGACTACTCCGAGGATTTCATAGAAGTTTTTACATTTCTTTATTCTGAAGCGGGAGAAAAAAAATTGAGACAAATTGTGAGTAAGCAACGCTGACAATACGTAATCCTTATGCTATAAGCTCGAAGACCCACCCTTATCATTTCATTTCATTTATTCTGGTTGTGAAGCCCAGATGCTCAGACAAGCAAACTTAATCACTGTACCAGCCAAGAACCCAATGGAGACAAGACAAGGAAGGAAGTTTCAGTTTTAGATGTGGGAGGAAAACCCCAGAGAACTATTCCAGGGAAAACCCATGCAGTCAGGTAGGGACAGAAAACACAATCCACACAAGTGCCTTGGCGTGATTCAAGTCAGGGTTCTAGACTTGGAAGGCAAGGAGAGATTATACTATGTAGGTTTATATCACGCTGTTGTTGCTTCTTGCATCAACCAACCAGAATAGACCGATCCATTAGGCTCCGCCCACGGCGCACGTGTGAGCAAGAACATGTGAGCCTCTCCATTTCCATTCTGCTCAACTCTGCCGCACGCACCAAGCATACGTGCATGCATGTGAAACTTTATTTGTCAGCCTTTTGGTTGCGCAATCGGTTGTGATTGGTCAATACGTAATGGGGCGGAGCTTAATGCATCGGTCTATTGACGTTTCATGTTTGCTTGTTGAAGACGTTACAATAATTTATAAGTGGTTTTGTAGCACGCACCTATTTACACCCTTGAGCTGTTCTTCCGTATAATCATGTTTGACACCACCGTTTGTCTCTGCTTTACTCTCTGCCTTGCTCTCCCTGGAACCCGATGTGTGTCTCTGTCTTGTGGTGGGGGTTGGTCCGTTGGACTGCCGACGTTGTCTTTCTTTTGTATTTGTGGGCTCTGTGGATTCTGTCGACGATGATGAGGATGATGTTGCACTGTCGTCTGATGGATTCTGAAGTCGGTATAGAATATCTACGAGAGAGAGAGAGACCAGAGAGAAAGAGAACAAAATGCTATGAATACTTCTCAGGGGTCAAAATAAACTAGATTTGCATGATCCTACAGTCGAGTCCTACACCAACCCATTTCATTTCATTCTTTGTATTAACTATTATATTTATTATTAACTCTGTAGCAAAATGATCCAGAAGATAACACTAAATTATAATATTAATAGATGACAATTAAGAATGCCCTAATTCATTATTTCAAATTGGCTGAGTAGGCCTACAATTCATGAGATTATATTATGATGATTTCGAACTTGGTCCTCCATGGTTGTTGGGTGTAGCACTAGCAGTTTCCTTGCTCTACTCATGGAGGAAGTCTTCCTCCTTGCTCTACTACAGTGTACAGGGTGGAGGTTTTGTGAATTTTTGTCTTAGAATTTGGGCCATTTGATTTTGTTTTGTCTGAAAAATTACAAAATGACTTTATGATTTTGACAAATTTTGCATCAAATTAATTATGAAAACTTGGAGAACTTTTTTCAGTTTACAAAGAAAACTGAAGCTCAACATATTTGACAATAATCTTGATAATTAGACTTGATGAATAGCTGTAGCGTAGGATAAATGTGTACTGTCATGCATTCGCTACTGCACTAGCGGACTTGCATAGTCGACATGACGGTGAACTTTCTACCGGTGTGTATAGTGGGGGCGCTCTTCCAACTCACGACAACCGATGATTCGTGAAAATTTCAAGTGAAATAATTACCGAAAAACGCCACATTTCTCTTACCTTTCGCTCTTTGTGAAGGAAATAATCTCTGTGCTTTATTGAGGAATTTAATAGCCTTTTCTCTGTCACCGGCAGCGATACATTTCTGGGCTATTTTGATACATTTAATGCTCTCATCGCGATTTCCCTCCATGACCATTGCGAATGTGTGAAGTAGCTTTTTGCGATGCAATAAAATAACGCATAGCAAACTCAACGTAAATTTAGTACACGTATGGTAAGCGCCATTTAGGGTTGCGCTAGTCTTGACTGACGACGCTGTTTTTCGTATGTCACCAGTAGAGGGCGTAGCACTGAAGGCTAACTTCCAGGAGAGACTGGACAAGTCTATTTTATCTGGATCGAAATAACGTTGAGCTAGATGTTTGTGTAATACTATCTCTTCTCCAGTAAATCGTACTTGCTCTATGTTTACAAAATAAGCTTCGCGCGATCGACTCAAGACTACGCCTAAAGGGTTGCACTGGTATCCGCCTCTACCTCTATACCATTTCTGGGTTATAAAAGGGTTGTTTAAAAACAGATTTGTCTGCGTACACAAATAAACAACAAGGAAGAAGTTATACAAGTAACTATTTTGGGACAGTCCTAAAGGTTGAAAAAATGTAGCTGAAACTTTTCAGGTGAAAGACGAATTAAGCTGGCCAAGTTGCCAACCTATGACTTTAGACCTATATCATATCTAGACCCCGCCTCTTTCAGATAAACTTGGCGGCTACTCTACAAATTAGACTGGACTCCAAACCTGTTGTATTACTTGATGCATGCACGTGATAATCCTGTGGTCTGAGCAGCTAGATATAAAACTGTAAACATTGGCAGTCGAGTCGAGTCGAGTCGAGTCGTCGGCAATGTGTGGTTATCGATCGCAGGAATTGCTTTTGCTAGGAAGCCGCTCTAGTATTGTCATAAAGTTTATTTGTTTGTTTCCCTGGTCACTGGACCGAATAACACAGTTTTTAAACAGCAAATCTTGAGGTAAGTTTTGTATTTACTCTCCTCCGGGAAACATGATTAAATATGTTTACAACAAACCTAAATAAAAACATTAAAAATGAAGACCCGTCTTCTATATCTATCCAAGAAGAAGGAGCAAGACCAAGACTAAAATTGTAAAGTGGTGGTTTAAATAATAAATAACTTTAAATATACAAGGTAGTAGGTGAGCATTCAATAGTCACACAAATAGCCCTGATCTGCTGATCTGCAATTTATGAATAAATTGTTGGCAAGAACGTAGAATTGAACTGATGCCATGGTCACATTGTTGTCACACCTTGACCACACCCCTTCTTCTTGTAAACAACCGGCCCGCCCCATCGTTGTTGTGCTCTCTGTTTGAGCATGTAAGCATGCTGTGAGTGTGATCCCTTTTAAATTCATTTGCAACATAAAAATTATAGTTATTCTCAAAATTCTGTTCATGGAAGTTTTTATTGATTATGGATTTTATTCAATTTATTAATTATTACAATATTTTACACTTGTATTTTTTATACAGGGCTGGAATGTTATCTTTGACTTTGAGAGGGCATGGTCATTTTTATTTTCTACAAAGGGCACTTTAAGTTCCAATCCTTTGGATAATCTGAAGGCCTATTGGGAACCTTTGAAGGGACACCAAGGCCAAGACCAGAGGCAACAGAGGCCAAATGCCAATGGCCAATATTGCCTCTGGGTACTTCCAGACCTGACTTTACAATAACAGAAACACTTGTATTTGGTGATATTTTCCCAATGATATATGTATTTTTGTTTTTTTGTTCTTTCTAATTAGTTCATCCTTTCTTTCAAGATGAAGATGTTTTCTTCCAAGATCTACATTTGGCTCTTCATCCTTTGTGCTGGGCTCCAATATGCAGCCTCGTCAAGCTCAATGGAAAAAGTTATCAACAATTCACATGAACTAAAAGACATCCTTAGCCTATTGGGTCGTGATATAGGAGACCACCCTGATAAAATGAGCAACTGCGAAAGAGCTATGAAGTTTATCTCGGGCCTTCTAAAAAGATTTGGGTCAGATGAGATTGAGAAGAAGTTCAACGAAGCTCATCTGGGCTTTGATTTCTGTAAATCAGGGCTGAATCACGACCAAGATGTTAAGTATAATGTGGTGAGTGTAAAGGCAAAAGAGAATTTAGCTTTCATTTCTTTTGCATTTTATTTATTCAGGCCTGTATGCATCCAAGTCGTTTTGGAAGGGTGATGGCACCAAGGCATTTTCTTTTTGGTAAAGGGCACTTTATGAGGAAATTGTTAATGTTAATTTCTACTGTGAAGCCAATGTGGTATTGCACAATAAAGTATTTTATTCATCTGAGATAAATAAGAAGACTGGTCTTGACCCATTTTTTTTTTTTTAGCCAAAAGCCAAACTCACAGGGCAGTATGCAACTTCAAATGTGTTTGGGAATTTTGATATTTCAAAGCGAATTTTTAAAACGAAGAATTTACTTTGTAATTCCTCCAAGTTCTTGATCAAACCATCATTCGTTATCGGGAGTTTAAACATGAGTCACGAAGAGCATTGTTGTTTTTTTGGCAATTTGTCCTCGTGTTTATGACTTTTTTTATTTGTTTTTGTTTGTTCAACGGATTGATTTTAAAAATAGATAAGCTCTCTGATCAACAACTCTTCCAGGAGCTTTGTTTTTGTTTTTTACATATCGGATTTTTGAGGAGGAAAGCAAATTATGGTGAGGCTATGTTTTATTAGCCTTTGCAATATCAATATTGATTTATTGTTGTTTTTCCGGAGCATCATGCATTAATATTGTTATCAGGTAGACAGGCATGAAGTCCACAGGGCGTCTGGTTTCATTTTTGCATGAAAATAAAAAGGCATTTGTCTGGCGCTTATAAACATTTTAAACATTGTATCAAACAGCCATACTTTATTACTACCCCGGTTTATTTGGGCCTTAAGTATTCCTGGAATCATTTCAACTCCTTTGGAGTATGCAGTACCAGCAGCCAAGATGATGCACACAGATTGCTAACCATTCACATGAACAATCTGTACCCTCGCGGAGTCGCAGGTACCCATTTACCTCTGGGTGATGCGAAGCATATTGTAATAAAGTGTCTTGCCCAAGAACTTAAGTGTCATGATGGGGATTCAAGCCCACCCTCTGGTGACTCATCAGAACTTCAAGTTGATGCTCTAACCAGATTTAAAAAAATAACAATCAAAAAGTCCCAGTAATTTTTTTAATAATAATCATAAATAGTCGGTATAGCACCAAAATCCACCTAAACAAACCTCAAGGCACTTTACAGATTAAGATTTAAAACAAGATGCCAATAGACATGCCGATAAATATAAACCAACTGTAATCAGAAAAAGGAACTTCATGAACCCCTTGAAAACATGAAACTGCTTAAAACTGAAAGGACTCCTAAGAAGGAGGAATATAAGAAGAACTGAAAACCAATCAGTAATATGAGAATTCAAGCCTTTAACAGTTTCAGTTTTATTCAATTTGTTTTGATTTTCAGAGCGGTCTTATCGCAAGTCACGGTTATCCAGTAGAAGAACACGAGGTCCACACTGTAGATGGTTTCATTTTAACTCTGCACCGTATTCCGCACGGTTTAAAAAATGCGTCCAAAGGTGAGATTTTGTGTTTCTCTTTATCACCCCAGGAAAGACAAAGTCATTGTGATGGTAGCAGCACAGAAAGCAGGAAGTGGTTACTTTTTATATGAAAGCAAAATGTTTTATGTTTTAATTGTTATCTGGTAATGAAACCAAGGAGGTCTCAAGTAAACTTGGTCACTAGCTGGCAAGCCTGGGGAAACCTGGGTGGTGTCATGGCAGAGTGGTTTATAGTATCAAATCCAAGTTCTGGCGGTTAAGGGGCAAGCTTTTGGAGTGTGTGATATCCTTGAGCAAGATGCTTTACTATAATTGATCCTCTTTACCGAGGGTTCTAGGTTCTTTTAACATTCATAGTACACGGAACACACAGCTTAAAGTCCCATCCAAAGGACAAAGCAACTATGGTAAAGTATCTTGCTAAAGGACACCAGTGCCAAAACCGGGACTCAGACCCACACTCTGCTAATTAGAAACATCTGAACAGGTTATTTTGGCACAATGCCTAAAATAATGGACTTTGGCTAGGGTTTACTTCAGTCCTCGGCAAGGGTATGATGCTGTATCCGACTGCCGCTCCTTTTTTTTTAATTTTTAAAAATAAAATTATGAGAGGTCGCATAACATCAAAAGGCTGTGAAATGTTTTTTTCCCACTCATTTTCATACAAAATAAACTCTGTGTTATCAGGACCCAAGGAGGTTGTTTTCCTTCAGCACGGTCTACTTGCCGCAGCGTCCAACTGGATCACCAATAAGCCCAGTCAGAGTCTCGGGTATATCCTGGCCGATGCTGGTTTTGATGTGTGGATGGGTAACTCACGCGGAAACACCTATAGTCTGAAACATGAGACACTGAAACCTGATCAACAGAAGTTCTGGGAAGTGGACGTGAGTATTGTCCAGTTGGCACTGTGTCAAGGACTTGGGGGGGGGGATGGGAACTGGGGCCAACAACAAAGTATAAAGCATATGAAAAACCATCAGAGAGAGGACTAATGCGTGGATGGGTAACTCACGCGGAAACACCTATAGTCTGAAACATGAGACACTGAAACCTGATCAACAGAAGTTCTGGGAGTGGACGTGAGTATAGAGTCGAATTGTCCAGTAGGCACTGTGTCAAGGACTTGGGGGTGGGGGGGGGGAACTGGGGCCTACGACAAAGTATAAAGCATATGAAAAACCATCAGAGAGAGGACCAATGCACACCTACATACAACCACAACAGTGTACAGTGCTCATTTCGAGCCCTGCAATAAGGACAGTAATTATAACAGTGGCTTATTATACAGTGCCAAGATCTGTTACTCATTGACACTGGTGCTCCAATAGTCAGTATTTTTCCTGCAAAGTAGGCGGAGCTCTGTTTTACTTGCGGGACCTTTTCCTTTAGATGGTTTTATAATGGTTTACATGGTGGTGTAGTGCAACAATTGCTGCCAATCAAACCAGGACACCATGGGTTCTTTTACAACACACAGGACCAACGACTTAACGTCCCAATCTGAAGGATGCAGCAAGTATGGTTTAATGGTTAAAAGTGAGTGGTTGCCTAAGGGCAAGAGTGTCACGACGTGAACTTGAACCCACACTCTGCTGATCAGAAACACCAGAACCTGTATCCAGTTACCATAATTATGTTAACAAAAATTTACTCATTACAGGTGGGACGAGATGGCAAAGTATGACCTTCCAGCCTCTTTGAACTTTGTACTGAACGCAACTGGCCAGAAACAGCTGAACTACATTGGCCATTCTCAAGGTATACATTTGACCCAGACTTTTGCACAAAGAGTTGTTGAGACTTACTATTAGTCCCTTTTCTAAAGAGTCCTCTCTTGTGGGGTCCCAGTTTAACCCAGTAAGAAATGTTGTGGGGACTTTTGTTTCCTAGTGTAAAGGTTATTATATAGCCCAAAACATCCTCATTACTTGTTAAGTAAAAGGTAGTTAGCCCAAATTTAAACTTCAGACATCATCACTTTGAAGTTTGTGAATAATGCTAAACACGCCGTCAAAGCTCCACTTGTTAGTCGAAAAAAATTAAAATAAGCTGTTGCAAAAAGTTTTTAAATGAAATTTCTTATCCATTCTGTTTTAAGGAACGATGATCGCTTTCGCCGAGTTTTCCCGAAACCAGGAGTTAGCGAAAAAAGTCAAGATGTACTTTGCTATGGGACCCGTGGCAACGGTCGGTTACATGACGTCACCTCTGTTTAGGTTTCTCTCGGACGATGTGCCTGATACTTTTCTCACTGTAAGTTTTTTGGTTTCAGCTGAAAGTTACTCGTACTCACTTATGCACTTGAGTAATAAAATACTCGTACTTGAATTTGGGTTTCTAAGATGCTTTGCCACTAGACTACCAAGCTTGCCTGGTAGCTAGAGACAGGTTGATTTAAATTAAATTTTGTTCCTTTTTTTTAGGAAGTTCTTGTGGATCTTCACCTGTATGATTTCTTCCCGAGCAACGAGTTCTTCCATTTCCTCGGTCAGACGGTCTGTAGTTGCTCGGACACGGTGTTTGCTTGTGAGTTTGTCCTGTCAATGTTCGGCGGGTACAGCAAGGAGCATATGAATGCAACGAGATTACCAGTGTACGTACAGAACACTCCGGCAGGAACGTCTGTGTGGAACATGGACCACTGGGGCCAGGTTAGTTGAATGTGATTTTTGTTTGTGTGTTTGAGGGTTGTTGTTTTTTTTTTGGGGGGGGGGGGGGGGGGAGTGGAATGGGATGGTCCAAAGAAGTTTTCTATTATGTTATGTATTTGTGTATTTTTAATATCAAATGTGGGCACCAGGGATTATCTCTTTAGAAATTGAATTAAGTTGTTATTTTTTTTTTTTTTTTTTTTTTATTTAGATGGTGGAATCGAAGAAGTGCTGCATGTATGACTTTGGCCCTAATGGCAACTTGCAACATTATAACCAGGTAGGTTGAGACAGGGTTCTCATCAGCAGAGTGTGGGTTCGAGTCCCAAACACTTGTGCCCTTGAGCAAGGCACTTAACCATAGTTGCTTCGCAAATGTAAGGTGGGTAGGTAGTGCATTGTGCTCTATTGGCCAGGCTCCTTGTGGATATACCCATGCCTACTGCCTTAAAAACTGTGGCAGTTGCCTCCGCTTGCCTATGTGAAGTATCAGGCTTGCTTGTTTTGGGGGGGACCTTGCATACATATAAAAAAAAAAAAAGTAACTATTTTCTTGATTTTCCTCTCCAGACCACACCACCTGAATACCTGATTCAAAACATGGAAACAAAAGTCGCTCTCTTCTACGGCATGAGAGACACCTTGGCCGATCCAACGGACGTAAAGTTGCTCATCCCGAAATTGAAGAACTTGTTTTACAATAAAAGCATCCCTACATACGGCCACATGGATTTCATTTGGGCGGTCGACGCTTACGAGTACGTCTACAAAGATATCATTGGTCTTATTCTGAACCGAGCTAGAGAGGGCCTTTGATGATGTCATCATCTAGCCCTCTATGTTAGCCATAAGCCAGTCATTTGTCGCTAAAAGTCGTAAATTGTAGTAACGGTGCTCAGTTTACATCTTATAAGACAATCAGGCTAGAACTTTTGACATAGAGTTTTTGCTAGAGGTCTACCATGTTGGCATTATAACTTTCAATAGCGGGCCACAGCCTTAAAAAAAACTTTAATGTGTTGATTTTTTATTAGAAGAAAAAACTGCAAACATTTTTATATATTTGTTATTTTTTAAATAAACTGTTTATCTTTGAGACAGTTTTAAGTTCTCGTTTGTAAATGATCATAGGTTAAGTGAATAATCAACGCCCTTTTTAAATTTCCAGGTTTTTACTTAGATTTATTTGTGCAGTTGATTAAAAATTAATTTGTTTTAGTTTATGAAACTGAAACTGAATGAAAGCTATTGTTGTCAGTTGATGATGTAACTAGTGTATTGATGATGCAACATAGATAATGTTTGGATGGTAGCATGCATGTACATGTGTATGCAAACAATAATATGCACTAATTACATGTATGTGGCTTGTTTTTGTGTGAGCCACCCAAACACTATCGGTTGATTTAAAGGATTTGGGTACCTTTTCAAAATGTCTATAGATTTACTTTAAACTTACAGGGTTTGAAGATAATGATAGTGGAAAGCTTCCCTTCAAATATTATTTACTAAGGTGCTGTAGTTTTTGAGAAATGAGTAAAACAATATCATGAAAATACGTTTGTAAATGATTAAAATAATTTTCGTCTCATGAGACGAACATTATTTTCATGACATTGTTTACTCTTTTCCCAAAAACTACAGCACCTCAGCACGTAATATTTCCAGGGAAGCTTTCTACTATCATTATCTTCAAACTGTGAAAATCTGTGGACATTGTGTTTTTTGTCCTACAAAAGTTACATAGACCCTTTAAAGGCAAAGTATACATTTGGTTATTGGAACCAACTGATTGTTTTAATCCTACACAAATGAAGATATATGTATACATTTAAGCGTAACCACATTACTTCAAGTGAAATGTTTTCTCAAATTGCTTTATACTATCGAAAGCTGCTGTATGCTTCAAACAGATTTTTGATGGTCATTATTTTAAAGAGTGACTACAAAACAATGAAATACCTTCCTTTTAAAGGTTGTGTATAACATTGTTTTTGAAATTTTAAAGTATAAGTGTGAACAGATTTGCACATAATTAAAGGAACACGTTGCCTTGGATCGGTCAAGTTGGTCTTTGAAAAACGTTTGTAACCGTTTTTTATAAAATGCATATGGGTAGAAAGATGTTGTAAAAGTAGAATACAATGATCCACACAAACATGCCTCGAAATTGCGTGGTTTTCCTTTTACCTCGTCGACTAACACGTCGGCCATTTATGGGGGTCAAAATTTTGACTCCCATAAATGGCCGACCATGTTAGTTCGCACAGTAGAAGGAAAACCACGCAATTTCGAGGCAAACTTGTGTGGATCATTGTATTCTACTTTTAAAACATCTTTCCAACCATATGCATTTTATAAAAAACTGTTACAAACGCTTTTGTTTTGACCAACTCGTCCGATCCAAGGCAACGTGTTCCTTTAATATATTGTACATGGTATGTATGGTTATGGTGGAAACTTCCATTAGAGTATGATTGAATCTATATATCTTTTTGTATGCAAATCACCAGTTAGAACAAGGCCTAAAGGCCACTACAAGGTGTGGGCTACATTTTTTTTTTTCCAGAGGCCGTTTGAGAAATAAGTTTGTTTGGGAAACAAGTTTTGATCTTGCATTTATTCCAGCACCTGATTTGAAAACAGTGAAAAAGTTTTGTTTTCCCCACCATGTTCTTGTGACTATGATGACCGATTGAGCGCAAGTTTCCACAAGCTTGTTATTTCTGTACATGTATGTTTGGTCACGCTAAGTACGGAGACCGGTCCCAATACTGCTGCGTGTTTTAAAGAACCCACCATAGTAATTTTCACACAAATGCAGATTTAATTTTGTGTACACAAAAAACATCTAAATGAGAACAAGATTTTTGATTTCCAAACACAATTCTCATGTGCCTTTGAATAAACACAAACAAAAATACATTATTGATGGCCTAACTTCATTTGAGTTATTACTTTCCTATTTCCTTTTTGTGCTCATTTGTGTATTTTAAATTTGGTAGATATAAAGTGTGACAAGTGATTCACAGCAGTGCACAGTGCCTTTTTTAAAATGTGTATTTTAAAGCCATTATACACTTTCGGAACAGAAAAAAAAAAGTTCACAGATTTACAAATAACTTGCAGGGCTTACAGAAGGTAATGGTGAAAGTTACCTATGAGAAAACATTTAAACAATTCAAGATTTACGGATTTTGTTTAAACACTGTTATGACACGTCGAAACGCGCGGAAACAAGGGTGTTCCGGTTATTTTCTCTCGACTCCGATGACCGTTTGAGCCAATATTTTCAGAGGTTCTTATTTTATATACAAATTTTGATACACGAACTGTGGGCCTTTGGACAATACTGTTTACCGAAAGTGTCCAATGTCTTTAAATAAAGGATCATTGACAATAACCTAGTAAACTGGATGCACACGTTTTATTTGTTATGTTTCATTTTGTCTAGATAGGAAAATCTTTCACTAAAGTCAGTATTACGGGATTTGGCAATAAGATTCAAGTCTCGTATTGCATCACAACAATGAGTTTGTTAAATGCTTCCTTTGTAAACGACACCAACCTGCAAAATATAGAACATTTTGAAGGGACACAAAGGCCCTGGGAAACAAACCATTGCCCAAATTACTACTAGGCATCATACGATGAATCATCAATTGTCACGAAGACAACTCAACACATGTACAGTACAAGTTAAATCACAAATCAAATCACAGGGAACACAAATTCTTTGTATAAAACGGAGAACCCTCCAGTAATGTTATTATTTCCCACTCAAAAAATCACAATCTACTCTAAAAGTAAACAAATACAAAAAATCACTTGCAGTAAAACAATGTATTTTGGGGGAGTAAATCAGATTTCATGAAAACACACCGCTTTCTGTGGATTCAGCAACGCATTTCATGGTCAAAAGGTGTTTGGCCAAAAAAAACGTCACACAAAAAGGAACAGTTTTGTTGTCCGAAATGAACTGCATGTTCTACGGGTGTTCAACCCATAACATGAACTGACGACATGTTAATTTTGTTAAAATGTGATACTTTCTTATGGAGAGTACACAAGAATACAACTTCCATCATGAACAATTAAGGGCTTATATAAAAAGGAATGCATGTGCAACCAGAATTATTAATTTTATTTCAAATCTTCAGAGAAAAAAAATTTGGCCTAAAATACTTGGCTATTAATCCCCCATGTAGACATTGAAAGCTAATTTACATTGACATAAAAATCACTACCTACGTATTTTGTGGGTGTGTAAAAATTACAAGAAAGCCACACAACACTGTCCCACATTGCGAACCAGTGCGATGTAAACCCACTTAGTGACAAAGAGCCCACAGTTCCCCCCCCCCAAGAGAAACTGACTAAAAACAGTAATTGAAAAGTATATCCTGCTAACTGCCACACATTTGTCGTGTAAATAGTGTCTCACTAACCCACAGGCTACTTTGGAGAGGTTTGGTTTTTACGATATTTACAATTTGGCCGTTTTCACTGGGCCCGCCAAACCCACGTTGTTTTCTCAACTCATCACTCATGTACATTAAATAAAAACTCTCACAAAGTCCTATAAATCCTACGTCAGAACAAAAAAAACAAAAATAATAATAATAATAATTGAGACAAAAAAAAAATTAAAATCCAACAAATTTATCTGAAGAAATAATGACTGATTATCGAACTTCTTGAGATAATATAGGAACCAAGACTACAAAACAAATAGAACATACAACGAACACGGTTAAAAAGTCAACAGGATCCGTTTGGTCGGTGCCTGCCAACGGTTGACCCAGGCCATGATGGCAGTCGAAGGGGGGTCACCACAGCGGCGACGTTCAATTGTGAGGTTGTAGGTGGCATGATGTATAGTGCTGATGAAGGTTGAGTCTATGTTGCTTTCTGCGATCCCTTCTTGCCGATCAAACTCTTGTGGATATGGGGGATGACACCTGCAAGTAGAGCAAGAAATTAATTATTGCAGGTGGTTTACTTCAATTGCAAAGTCTTGCAGACTTAAATGAACAGACTTGTGAGAAATTGCTATAGACATGAAAAGCAAACACATATTTATTTCATTGTTAATGTCCTCTTAAGATAAAACATGACCCACTGGGTTATTGATAGAAGGGGGGGGGGGCAAAGTGTATCTATAACAATCGCAGACACTTATTGTAACTGGTCCTAAGCCGTTGACAGCCACACTGTTCAGAGCGAACATTGTTTGACCTAATTTTTTAGAGCTTCGCCCAGGCATATCGCATCAAACTTAATACCATGCCCATCATTGCAATGGAGAGGCCAGGGTCTTCATTGACCAGGGCCTCAAATTTCAAAGAGCTTGAAAAACCTTTCACAAAAAGTTTGCTTTCATGAATGGTTATTTTGACAAAATAATGAGATTATTTTTACAGGTCCATGTTTTTTTATAACTTGCTATGAATTTGGCAGTGGACCACTGCTAAGCTCAATTCATACTTCATGCGTACAATAAACAGAACGCGCCTTTTTTTACAGTTAAACTCGGTTCATGCAAAAGTGAAGCGAATTTTGGTGACGCAACAACCCCACAACATTTCCCTTTATAACGCAGAGAAATTCACTTCGAAAGAAGCATTTGCAGGAAGTACGAACCAGCTCCAAAAGAAAGAACGTAGAAAATGTGTAAGATTTTGGAATACATACCACCACCAGCGATTGTTGCCTTGATGAGTGAATCCAATTCTTCGTCTCCCCTGATGGCCAGTTGTAAATGACGGGGTGTGATACGCTTGACTTTCAGATCTTTGCTTGCATTTCCCGCCAACTCTAATACCTGAAATTAAAAAAAAAAAAAAAAACATGAATATTTCATTCAAAAAACGAAACATAGGCTACAATTACAACAACAATCATTAACCAAAAATAATTTAGAGCTGGGCTTATCTGTATTGACAGTAGGCCTACACTAGACTCCCTAGAGTGAAATCACTCAATGTAATATAATTATAAAAAATAAAAAAATAAAGCAACAACGATATCACAATTTTAAATCATTTTTCAACAAATGCACATAAGATTTTGAGACATATTTTCAAAACTGTCTACTGCATTTCCCATGAATGAAAGTTCCCACAACACGAGCCAAAACGCACTGAAACTGAATGCAGTAAGTTTGTAAATTTAACGAAAGATTTAAGCACCTTATTTTCACTAGCACAATGGGAGAGCTAATGAAATTATAAACCAGAACCAAAATGCAAACCTAGCATAAAGTTTAAAAGATGTTTGACCACTGAATGAACGACCAAACATTTCCAAAACAAGAAATTCAAAATTCATAAATTCCATTCATAATCATACACCAGCAAAAAAAAAATAACACTAAACAGAATTATTAACCAAGCTAGGCCTACACATTTCTAGGAATAAAACCTCATTCTTTTTAAACCTCACAAGATAATACATTAATATTTAACATATCATATTGTTAAAACAAATATTCAATTTTTTTTTTTATAAGGACATGGTGAATAACCAATACTGGACAAGAAGTGCATTGTGACCTCTGGCCTTGTTATGGCGCCGATTTCTGAAAATCGCGCCAAAATTTGTAAACACAAAAGTGGCCCTCGACTTGACAACAACACATTGACAAAACCTAAACACATTTTAAAATTAGAATGAAATAAACAAAATACAGTAAAACTAACCAACTTTACATAAATCGGGTACGAAATGAATGTTAGATAAAGAAAGAAATTATTGACCACAAATAATAATGGCCAATATTTTGCGGGGGGACAAACGCGCAAATTATCGCGCCAAATTTAATTTTGGTTCAACACACAATCTCAGATTTTCTATAAATGGACACAATAAAATGACATTTTGGACAAATCTGTAATACAGGTCTAGAAAGGCATCTTTTGCAAACCTACCTCAGCGGTCAAATATTCCAGAATAGCGGCAGAGTAAACAGCAGCGGTTGCACCAACACGGCCATGGCTGGTCGTTCGGTTCTTCAAATGCCTGTGAATACGACCGACTGGAAACTGCAAAACAAAACCCACAAAACATGAAATTTTAGAGAAGGTGCATTTATTAGCAATTGCTGTAAATTGTACAATTTAATTTGTGGAAGGCAGTGATGATTTTATGTGAGAAATGCTGCAAACTGTGTGCTTACCTGGAGACCGGCTCTCGCTGACCGTGAAACAGCCTTTGCCTTCGCCTTTCCGGAATCTTTACCTGCTTTGCCTCCTGCCTGGGTACAAAAAGTCCGTAAAATATCCGTGTAAATAACATATAAACCCTCGAAATAAAACAACGAATAACAAGAATAAGTGTTAAAGATTACATTAACATAAAAAATATGGGCGGATGGCATGAAATTACCAAGTATTTTTAAAGGATTTAAACATTTTAGCTCACCATCTTTGTCTAGCTTGGTTCAGTACAACAACCTTCCGTTACAGATGCCCGCGCGTAAACTGCAAAAAAAGAGACGCTTATAATATATAATAAATGAGTGGATCACGTGGTAAATATCCACCAATCGAATGACTGGAAACGTTAGCTTATGAATATTCGTGAATCTCCGGCTTTGTTCGGGTTGTGGAACGATGGGTTGAAAGAGGGCGCTCATTCAAAACGCTGTAACAAAAGAGGTCATTGATGGGATTTTTGATTGTGTCTTGTGTTATAAAACCCCATCTCTTTTGATTCAATGGATGCGTAGTCAGGGGTTAGTTGAAATTCCTTCATTGTTCCACGCATCAGCCAATGTTAATCTGAGGGCAGTGCGTAAGGATAATGGAGGGTTTGGTTGAAAGATCGATACGTTGCAAGAATTTTTTCTGGAAACAAAAAAATGCTGATAGGGTTTGAGATGGGTGGGATGGGGTTACCTGCATTTACACCATCCATTGATGCTGCAATTGGAAGTTTGGCGTTATACAGCGGTAGTAGGGAACAATAAATAATCCATAAATAACAATTCTTCAATCTGTTATAGAACCTACACTCGTATGTGTTTTTTAATAACTAAATAATAAAAGGACAAAAATATTCACAATTTGACTAAGATTTCACGTCTATAACCCAAAACATTTATGCCAGAAGGGAAAAGTTTCGCCTGTTTGTTGCCATGCTATCAAGGTGCCTCTGTATGGCTCATCAAGTGTCAATAATAAATAGTAGATCAAAGCATGGAGGAATAGTTAATTAGATCTAAGCTATTCCTCCATGATCAAAGTGAATCAAAAACTTCAAATTGAAGCATAAACCATCTCATAAACTCTTGGAATGTACCATGCCAAAGGACCTGTTTCTATGGCCATTCCGATCAAAGGAATTTGAGAAAGCATTAAACATCGTTCAGCAATATTTACGTAATAAGTTTACAACATAATCTGGAGTAGACTGCACCATTATTAACTCAAGAATATAGAATAAGGACAGTTAAATAAACCTGTCAAATTAAAAAAGCTTGAGCCTGAGTTTATTTTTTTATTTTTTTTATTTTTTACAATGTCATTTAAGGCTTCACGTGTGATTCCAAAAAGCTACTTGTTGAAGAATAAAACGGTTATGGTTAGCGGACTTGAACAAGATGCCAATTGGCATATTCATGTTCTGCTATGCGGCCAATGTGAGCTTGGGTAGTACTATTGGATGTTTTGAGGGTATCCACTTTTGTAATGATTTTATTTTATTTTACAATAATAGGCTACACATGCTTTGTCTCCACTCAGCATAATTATGGCGCTCTATTTCATGTTTTACAACGGGGGCAGACCCCCAAAATGCCAGGCAGGATGTGCCGGATAAACAAAATAGCGCCCTCACTCATTCACGTCTTTGAAACTAGTTATTCAGTCATGTTTTTGCTTTATGAAAATAGATGGGGATGCCCCCTTGTCAATGTGCATGTTTATTATTTTTCTCCTAGAAGACGGGCACCATTTCGCAAACCAATTTGATTTCAAAGAGGATGCAGAAGATCAAGAATTAGCAACTGAGCAAAGTACAGACCTTCCGACTGCTCACACTCACAGGAACAAGTTACGCCATGTCATGTAGATAGACAATGGTTTCCTGACAATTAGAAGAACATCAAAGCTCTATGTTAAAATTGTGCACCGAACTTAACATTAATTCCTCCCGGATGGCGAAAACAGTTGGCATTCTTTGTCACGTAGAATCGCCCTAGCCCTTGTCATTCTCCAATCCAGTGGAGGTAGAAATAGCCAAACCAAGATTGCAAGGTAAAATCAGTCTGGCCCTCACTGCTATGAAAACTTTGTGTTCAATAGCTATTGCACATGGTGAACACAACAAAAGCCCCATTTCATAAAGCACAAAAAATGTGCTAAGCATGGTAAAATCTTGCTTAGCTGAAACAAGTTACCAGTCAAAAGGCAAATTACATTGTTCCCGTCAACCGTATATATAAGAAGTATTTTCAGCAGCTTTTTGAAATTGGGTAAGGTCGCAGCATCATAAAAGTATAAAATGATAATTACCGAGACAAAGAACTGAACAACACAAGTTATTTTTTTATATGAAAAATGTATTTTATTCATCACAATATAAACATCTGAATCTCTTTATTTAAATAGAATAATGGTTTGCATTAATAGTAATCAATGGGATCACACATTATATAGGAAAAAACATAAGATGTTGTAATAGGGGGAGTGGTCATCCCATTACATTATTGTTGGTATAGGATACCTGCTGAAAATGCCCACATGAATTTAACACAGTGAATATTTTTAACAAAGCATCTGATGATAGATGAACACGAGTCTTTGGCAGTAAAGTATAATTACTTAAGAAAGTATTAAATAACTACAGTGGAGCTAATTGTACAATGGAAAGGGGGGAGAGGTGCCAGCACCTCTTTGATAGCACAAGGTAATTTATTTGAATTGAAATAATGTAGCTTTTTAATTTGTGGTAAAATGATAACATGGATGGTGGGGTTAAATCATCCATTTCCCTTACTTTCCAAATTCTGTATTCGGTTATTATTGGATTTCATTAGTAAACAAAAGACTCCAAGCTTTTAGTTTTAAATAGTGTATGTGAATTGATATTAACAGATAAGGTCTTAAAATTTGCACTTCTCGAACAAACATTATTACTTTGGTATTTTGGCAACTTTGTTTGGGCAGGAAAAACAACACAACATTGTTTCAGAAATGACAATCCATTATATAACCAGTTTACAACTAGCTTTAGATATTTCATAATAGCCCTAGCCAGTTACGACATCTCACCACATGACGTGGATAAGGGAGTGTGTTTGTTGGTCATCCACAAAACAGGACTTTATTTCTTTCTAGAAAATAATGATCAAGTATTTAATATTGATTGCACAATATGAATCATGTTTAAGCAATTACAGAACCAAATGTCTCAGAGCTGCCAAACAACTTTTTACCAACAAAAGAGAACAGGATACCGATCACAAAATGGTACATATGACATGCTATTGTGGTTGGTAACCTTATTCTGGTAAGCATACCTGTTCTGTGCTTAGCTACTACTTGTGCTTCAAAGCAGCTCTATGAATTTGTGCCCTGGTTTAGTAAGATGTGTACAGGAAGAACTGATAATTTGACCAGCAAATCGTCAACTCTCTAACAATAAGACACCTGGAATTGCATTTTAGAGTGCCACAACCTTCATGGAGAAACAAAGGTTTCATTTGGATTATTGTAGCGATCATTCGGAATTCTTGCCCAGCAATGCAAGTGACCTCTGCAAAAACTTCCAGACCTGTTAAACTATGCTCACAGATTTGTCTTCTTCATAAACTACAGTAGCTACGAAACAAATGCAGCAGTATTCCTGGCCTTCTTAAGAGGGTGTCCATAATCTTCAATATTGTCGAGGTTGTGTAGAGTAAACTAACACGAGTATCATGAATGATGGTGATGTTTTTAACATCTTTGAAAAAGCTTTCTCTGACTACCCTGACAAAACAATAATAATGAACAGCCCTTTACATCAGAAAGTTACTGAATACAATGTTGACTTCATTAACAGTTAAGTAAATGGCAGCAATGTTTGAATCTTCGTAGTTCTTATGAGTATCAAAATAATTTTCAATGAAAACTTGTTTTTTTTTAAACGACAAAAGAAACAAACAGACAAACTTTAACAAATCTTGAACAAGAAAACAAAACAATGACAAACCATACAAAAAAAACTGACCTTTTGAAAAGTAGTTCCACAAAGAGAAATTAACTCATAAAAATGTTACTTGAAAGAAAATGACCTATTTGGCAAATGATCTATACATGAAAGATCTCAACTTAAACTGAAGTGAACACTAGTTTTAGGCCTATAAGACTAAACAATTAACTGAACCTCATTCCAAGTAAGTTATGATATTTTTATGAGATGAAATGTCACTAGTTGTTTAGTCCAAGACCGACTGACCAAAATGATGCTATGAACACAAACATATTATTTAACGGCTTGCATATAATGGTATCGTGCCAATAATTATTTGTTGAAATAAACGCAATGTGAAGCATACACAAATGAAAAAGTGTGAAAACTTGGCGTCAATGTATATTTTAAGTTAGTTTAAAAACGAAAATCCTACAGGAGAAGAAAAAACAAACCCCAAAACCTCAGTGGGATGGTGAATTTCACATCTTGACATAATATAATTATATGACTTTGTGGATACCCCGTGGAGATGCACAGCTGTGAACTAATATTTCCCAATAAATTCTTTCTTGAGCAAAATTCAATGTGGGGTGGGGCACAGTTGAAGCAGTATGCCTCACACTGCTATCTTACTGGTGTTGGGGACTCATCAAGTGGAGTATTCAATAGTGTACTTAGCATTTTTTTTTTATATGGATGTATTCCGGGCTCAAACCCCGTGAAAGAATTGACCAAAATCGGGGACTTTCAGAAATATTGCAATATAACAATCATCCTCTTCTGAAGGAGAACTGATTAAAAAAAAAGAAGCACCAAACACGTGACCGATGACAATATTGGCTGAAGAACAAGAAAACAAATAAACAGTTCCCTAACCGTATGTCAAAATACAAAAAACGTAGAAAACATTTCATTAATCCCTTGCAGGCTTCTTAAAAAAGCTCAAGGGAAGAAACTGGCATATAACTTTTGTCAAAGAAGATTTCAGTCTACTTAAACTGCACATGGGTTGGTATCAGATAGTAACATAACACAAACAGTTTCAACCAGCCAGAGTCCAAAGTTGGCGTCACTTTCCATTTCACTCACTCGCCCGACAAAAGCTCCACTAAAGTGTTTTTTTTGTTTTGGATCTTGCTTAGGAGAAACTGTAGGCTTAAACGATTACTTACACACAAATTCATTTGGTTGAGAGCTATTTAGTTCTGATAAGGGCTGTCAAAAGCTTTCCATAAGCTACAATCCTTCTCGTACATAGATGTGCGACTCCCTCCGGTACAGTTTTCTCTTTATGAGTTTATAAGAGGACTTGACGACCGTGGGCTTCTCCGATGAGTTTCTGAGATAAGTTTGAAGTTTACTGATAAGCCACCTTGGGGTTTCTTTAGAGAGCACTAGTACGATCTCAAACGTTGTGACGGTGGATGGATCCACGGTGATCTTCCCGACACGTTCGCAAAGCTCTCCATCCTCGAAGATGACCGAGATGGTGCATCCACGTACCCCGCAAGGCTCGTCTAGTGACATACGCATGATGTCATCGGCGACTCTCTGGGGTAGATCTTCTGGGACGAGGAGCTTGCTTGGCTGCTTCTTCTCCCGGGCAACTCGGAGACAATCCAGGAGCATGGACGCAACAAACTGACTCATCTTCACCTCTTGCAAGTCATCCACTCCATTGTCGTAGTCATCATCCATTGTGTCTGAATCTGTATGGGGATTAAAACAAAGGCAGAAACACATGTTAAGTATTTTGCAATTGAATATATACAAAAATAAAAGGTTGAAGCAGAAACAATTTGCAACTCCACCCTAGAAGAAAAGTACGAGGGAAAATTCAAATCCAAAGCAAAAATTGACTCACCATCCAGTTTACTTTGAAATACACTGCGGGAGTGATAATAAAAGACCATTGTGAAACCACCATTCATAAATTTCACTCCAGAAAAAAACAACCTCACTATAAAGTGTCAAGGACCAGAATGCATCAAGTCAACTTTTCAGAGCTAGAGTGGTACACACACTCCAGTGATCAGCTGAATAGTATTATGATGCAATTGATCAATCACTCATCAGTCATGTGATTGCACAGGGTCAGGTCATGTGAGAGGTTGCATGTGGTGTACCTGTTATGGTATGAGTAACAGTCACACACAAGCGCACTATCACAAAGCCAGCAGCTTAGCCAAGCAGGATCTTCCATGCTGGCTGTCGAGAGGAAGAATCTGTTATTGCACATTTTTTGCAAACTAACCTCGAAAATTATAGGAAGTTAGTTGTATCCTGTACTGAAGTTAGTGGTTAAAGTGTTGTTCATTGCGCAAACTGAAAGCTAAATTGCACCTGTAGAAACTCTCAAGTGATTATACCATGCAGTGCAGTGCACGTATCCCAGTTACTTTTTTTTTTTAACATGCCACAAGTAACTATCAGAATTGTTTTTAATCTTGAGCCAAATTCAACTCCTATCTAGTTTTTAATGCAGCACATATTTGATAAACATGATAGTTTGCATGCAAGCCTTAACAAAAATATTTGAATAAAACAAAAGGTCAGTACTTCAAGTTTGAAATTTAACAAAATAGTAGGCTTCGGATTGGAAACGGAGTATACTGACAATAGATTGATAGTATGGTCCTGTAATACCAGTACAACCATCACATAGGAATACCACACACAAAATGTTTTATGAAGTATGTATTGAGTTTTATATTGATGTTATAAACAAATAAAGAACCGAGGGTTGAAATTTAAAGGATTATGCAGGTATGAAAAGGCAGCGTGTAAAAACGATTGACATTTATTACAAACACAGATGGATTTAACTTAATTTAGAATGTAGATCTATGTTCATAGAACTTCATACAAATTATAACTTTGTTTTTCCAATACTTGTTTGTTAAATGTTCTTCAAAGTCTTTAAAGTTGTTTGCGTCCTTTCTGTTTGATCACCCCTTCGATCAATTTAGAACCAACCCAAGCGCCCCAGGTCACTTTTTTGACCTCCCCAATTTTCCAAGGGGTCAATTTCCACCATAAACTTAACTGACCAATCAGCACTCAGTATGTGGAGTGCAAACAACTCAGAGGAGGTCATTTTGTTCTGGACTTCAGTTCTTTTCAAAATTTTAGCCTTGGGAGGGGGGGGGGGGGGGGGTGACGGTCAAGCAAATTGCAGACAGGTCTTGCAAATATTGATTTTTTTAATGTTGGATGCTTCAATGAAATCTCTTCGATTGGTCACTAGGCCTGGGCGAATAATTCGAATATCCGGTTAATGGCGAATAGGTTTTCCTATCCGTAACCGCGAATGCCTTTTTTTTCTTAACCGGATATCCGCATAGGGCGCGAATAGCTATTTATAAACCGGATAGTTCTGTAATTACAACCAAGTAACCGGATATTCTTTAATATCCGAATATCCGCGGACGTCGGGCGACAACTGACATGAATGTTTTGTCTGAATCCTAATGAAACTTCTATTAAGACAGCATAAAACAGCATAAATTAAGTATTTAACTATGCTCACCTCCGTGAAGAGTCAAAACAATGACATTTCTGACGTAATTTGTTCAAAGATTACAAAAGTTTTCCTTCACGTAGAGTCATCCACGATCAAAAGAAAAAGCAAATCGCCATCTTTAAATTAGATCCGGTCATTTTTATGAATGAACCGAGTGACACTGTCTAAAACTAATATCAATCCGCCCAGAAGATCTCATTCACGAACGAACAGCGCCCTCTAGCGACAAAAAAAAAAAAATTCTAAATATTTTTTTATTTTTATTTTTTTTATAGCGCCCTCTAGCGGCGAAAAAACTATTCGAATATCCGGTTAATTTCGGATAGTTGGCCAGCGGTATCCGAATAACAAAATTTCACTATTCGCCCAGCACTATTGGTCACCCTGAAAAACTACTTCTCTGGAAATGATAACGTTTAACAACTTGTCTCATGGGAACTTCTTTGGTAAATCCTTAAATAACAATTGGCTCTGACAAACCCGAGGCCATTTGTTTTTGTGTTGGGACAGTACAAACAGTCAAATGCATGTTGTCAGGAATCAGGACTTTTTTGTTTTCAAAATTCTAGTCCAATGAACATTTTTTGCAACAAGCACTGTTGTCTTGTGGGGTTTTCTCCCTAATTTGAGCCCTGTATTCTTATTTTTAACTGTTCATTACGAATACAATGCAACAGTCAACTATCAAGCAGTTGACTGTACATTCAAATGAGTCTTAAGGGTAAACTCTCCATGAAATTTGAACAATAGAAACGAAAATAGATACTTTGACCTTGTCTAGTAAGTAAATTTTGAAGCCCCATTTTTCTGGGGCACTGTGAGTGGATTAAATCAAACTCAGAACAATTGAATCACTCTCTTCAGAGTAGAATGTCTGGACAGGTGTTTCCTGTAGTTCGGCACAGCAGTTAACACATGGCTTCTCTCATCCAGGACCACTAAAATAACACTGGAAGCTCAAAACTACAGAACAAGCTTTCGATTGGAATTCGGTTTCAATATTATGTCTTTGCCAATTTTGCAGAAAGTGCAAAGGCAAAACAAAAAAGAAATTATCTTAAGTTGGGTTGAATTCCTTTACATGTATAGAATGATTTTGGAGGAGTAAGGGAAGTTCTGAACAATCCACAAACAAAATTTTGTGCCATGATACAAAAAGCAAATTGCAACGGAAAGCGACAGTGGGGAGGTAACTGAGCTAACTGTTAATTGTGGTAATATGCATATTATTTAGATCAGCAGCATTCCACTTCAACCAGCATAAATCTATGTCTCTTTTAACACACTAAACATGTGCTGCACAGCATCCAGGCAAGCGATAATATGATCAATATTAACAAGGGTCAAACAGCTGCTGCTGCACACTCTAACCACAGAGTCTTCTGGAATGAACCACTCATGTATACTGCCTGTAAGCCAATCAGCAGTGCTTGGCAACAGCGTCTGCATTTGTCTGCCTATCGCAGCGAGGCGCTGGGAGCATCATTATCATTTTCCCCCCTCATCCACAAATCCCAGGGATGGCATCCGAAGTTACTTAGGTCTGTACAGAGGAAGCTTAGAGGAAACGGGAATCTTGCACTTTTGTCAAGGGGGAAGTAGAGTAGAGTGTTTTGTCTTTTATAAATTATACTTTCTTTTGCAGGCTATGTCACTGGGGATGTGACAAACAGTATTTTAAGTATGGATTTCTTTCGCAGAAATGTGGTGTCAAAAGCGGGTATTAATACGCAAGTATTTTGTTCAAATGTTAAAAGAAAATGCAAACTATGTACGTAGGCTTAGTTCGTCAGTGAGCGGATCTATTTGGATCATGAAGGGATGGACAAAATATTTTCAATGAATAAAATTAATTTAAAGTAACATTTTATTGATGTTCTATCGAGATTTCTTTTTTTATTAAACTTATTTTGGAGTTGTTAAAAACATGTTTTCAGAAGCATTGACAGGTCTGTAAGCAAAATATTTTTCACAACTGCAAAAAAAGAAAAGAAACACAAACAAGTTTTGTGCACAAGTCTTGGATACTATAACGAATTCAAGTGACAAAGCAATAAATAAGAAAAAGGGTATAAAAAGTGACATAATGCAGAATCAGATGTTTGGTTCAAACACTTCAGCAACTGTACTTTGACATCATACGATGTTCGGCCCACACAGGTCTTGTTTGCTAAATGGGAAGATCGGGGGCCAGACAGGCTCTTGTCCAATAAGCGTTTCAGGATAGCAATTATCGTCTAAATCTTAACGAATGTGATAGCGTTTGGATATTGATCTCTGCCATAATAGGACATTGTTCCAATTACAACGACCCTCAATTTACACAATGTTTGAGAGGTTTTGACAGATAAATTGTCCGATAAATTTAATGATTTGAAGTCTGCCACATGACTCATTAACAGGTCTTTATTGACGCATACTTTTTCAGATTAAAATTATTATCTAACTAACAAAAAGTGTGACCATGTATGGCGACGCTTTACACATGGACTTGAAACTACAGTATCACAAGTCCAGAACTTCTATTTAGTAATCGACCAATAACCTCAAAACACCCCTAAATCTAGTTGGTTGGTTGGTGGTTTAAAAAAATTGTTTGCCCATTATTATTGATTCAGATTTGAAGTTGTCGGTATTGTGAAAACTGTATGGTTCAAACTTTCAGGAAATTCACACCCTGGTTACGGGACCCACTATATTTCTGGAAAAATATCCCTCACTTTTCTGTGCAAATTTGTTTTTACCATGATTTCACGAAGTGGCCACATGACACTGAAAACATAATTTTTTTTAAAAACCACAATATTAACATAATTTCCTTGTATTAGCTGTACATGTATACTGCTGTGGTAAATTCTACAAATAATTCAGACTAAAATAAGTTTGACAAACGAAAGTGCCATAAAAAAGTTCGGTGAACTACATATACATGCGTGGTGGGCGAGGAGAAGAAACGGAACCACGTAAAAAGAAGAACAGACGACATATCCGCTAAATTGAACACGATATTACCTTTATAATGAGTCTATTTTTAGCTACTTAACTCATGACTCTTCAAGCGTTTCCCAATCACAGTTGAACATTAAATTTAGCTGAAAGAACAAGAATTGCGAAATCTCCTGGCAGTCACAGCCGGACAATGGCGCTCGGATTGAGTCACGACTTGCCCACGTATTGGGCAATCCCCCGGCCGTGCGTTGACTGACAAAGCCCATGTACACCGTGCATGCACAAAAATTAACCGCAAACATACAGAAAGGCATGGAAAAGCTTATGAAAAACTCACCTAAATAACCGTTTGAGCACCTCCGAACTGTCTCTATGACTAGATTAGGCTCTGGACACCTCTGGTTTTCTCGGCTGTCAATCCTCTCACCAACTTTAAGGAGAATTTTCTGCAAAATCTTGAAGGCACCAGGCTGATGACAGTTGTTGGAATTCACTGGCAAATCCATAACGCCATCCAAAGAAGACATGGAATATCGAGGGAAATGAATGATTTTGAACGATTAAACGTTGACAAGCAAAATACACTCTCAACCGAATAGATGATACGAGTGTGTTGGATACCGAGGAATCCGATACCGAATTTCAAAACTCGAAAAAGTGGCTTCGGAAAGTACACGAAAATCAGTGATATTATGTTGTACAATCACTCCACCGAACCCTGGTTTGTCTTGCAACACTTCAACCAGCTGATCAGCTGCACGAAATTTCAGCTGGACAGGGGCTTTTTATACTCGCAAGGACGTCATCCAATCAATTATTCCTTATTTGGTGAAAAGGGCGGAGTTCACTCCTTTTTACTTAGAATAGAATGCCCTGCATTAACCAATCACAGCAATGAATTCCTGTATCTGAGAGGCGGCTCATGAATAAAGGTCAAACGTTAATTTAGACCAATGGGAGCCAAGAACTTTGTCCTTGCAAAATGCATGAAATGATGGTCTACGTGTCTGACGTCAAGTAAACCTTGTGTGTACGTTGTGATGGGAATAAACAATAACTGGAAAAGAATGAGTCGGGGGATTGCTCGTTTTAGCTTGCTTGAATGTCATTGACACTTCGCGCTCTGCATGCACTGTAGGGTTGCCCATTGTATTCATGAAAAATGAAACTTCGGGAAAACATAAGCAGCAAGAGCTGTAGTTGTAAATTTGTGGTAGGATATAATTTCTTTTTAAAGCATAGGCCTACATGAAATAAAATGCAAACAGGAAATAAAAGAGGATTTCTGTTTCTACTTCCTAAAGTAAAATGAAGTGTTAGATAAAGCATAGGATACAGCATGGATGTAGCAGATTATGATTTTTTTTGTGCGAAAGCATTTCGGGAGGTTTCGAAAGCTTTGACACAACTTTGTCAAATTTTGACAAAGTTCCCCCTCCCAAAAAGCGAACAATTTCCCAATTTCGCCCATTGTTGATGCACTTCCAGTAGATTTTGAGAATTCGAAACCTTTTGGAAAAGGTAGGATAGGCATCATACCTGGCCTAAAAAAAGTTAAATGGGTCGGGGTTGGGGTGGGGCGGGGGGGGGGGGGGGGACGAAGGCTGCAAACACATGCCCACAACAGTGCGATGCACTTCTTCTGGGTAGGCATTCAACTGCGAAAACAACCAAAGTGTTTCACAATAATTATAGCCATGCGTAAATTCTAGGGAAATGGTTTTCAACCCCCATAAAACTGGTTCAGTAACCGGTGTTCAAAAACACACTCATCGGCTTGTGTTCGGATTACCGGTGGGTTTCTAGGAAAATTGACAAACTACTGGCCATACATGCTATCGTAGTACCGACCCATATACGTGCTGGGTTGAGGTGTTCGTCCAAATCCAGGGTTCAAACTTCACATGGCTGTTTTATGGCCCGAAGCGACCCCAGGTCAGGTCAAGTCGAGGGGGGAAACACACGGTTTGATTTCACCAAAAAAACAAAACAAAAAGTCTAAGATTTTGTTAGTTGTCTGAGCCTAGGCCTATAACTTCACACTTCCGAAAATGTGTCCCATTATTAAACAGTTTGAAGAAAAAAAGTCAGTTTGACAACTATGGTTTGACATGTTTGACTAAACGCAAGGGCCCGTGGTTTTCAGTAATTTTCCTCTCTTTAGTTCAGTTCAGTTTAGTTTATTTTCCACTCTTAGAAATCAGTAGACGTACAATGATAAACATTATGGCAGGCCTATATCCAATTATGTTTGGTGAGAGACCCCTGATAACAATCAATGTAACTGCGTTAAAGCATAGGGTTAAAGGATCAGGCATAATGGCAGTGATTACGTAAAAGGGGGGCACGGGACAAACACATCAGTATACAAAACAGAGCTGGAATGCTTTACCGCACAGCAGCATTACCTTTGGTGATTAGCCCAATTTAATGACAATGGATATCATTGGTAAAAAGCTGGAGAGCTGATGAGAAAGAGTTTTAGAGAAAGACTTGATTTTTTTGACACAGTTTTAGATCTGAGAGGGAACGCTTTCAAGGACTCAAAAGGTATATTAGCGTTTTGTAAGGCATCCGAAAACAAACAAGTCTGTCTTTTTCTTGTAACTTTATGACAAATTGAGCATAAATTGTCACAGGTTTGGAATATAATTTTGTTATGCACTTGTGTTGGATTTCACAAAGTGAGTGTACTCTTTGACAATATAAATTTACCCAGTCCTCCCTTTATGATTAATTGTAAAAAGCGGTGTCTCAAATTTACAAAAATACTATTCGCTTGGCAACATAGGACTGGATTTTATTATTTATTGTTCATCCAAATAATCCGGGCTAGGCTAGTAAAAATTAATATTAATGTTTAAAAGGAAAGAGCAAGTTCCCCACACGTCCATTGTGATTAATGTTTGTGGTTTCAACAATGGGCTTTTGGGGCCGAGTGGGCGATCTCCCGCCAGCCCAAGCCCCACCGTTCTTGATCCTCAATGATTCAACAAAAGTTCAGAGGGTGCGTGATTATGATATGTTAAACTTTGCCTAAATTGTTAGTTTTTTTAAAATGGTTGCGAAATGATGTGATGAAAAGGGAAAATTATTTTGAGAGGCGAGCCTGCGATCTGATAGGGGCCATACCGCAGATACAATGAATTTTATGGCGTAACATTATGATGTGATTGCAAAACATAGATGCATCAAACTAGGTTTTCAGAACTGGATTGATTGTGTTAACTTTTGATGGCATAGGACTACCCCCACCCCCCCCCCCCGGGACAAGCTGAAAGCCCCCCATTTTCTCTTGCAAAGGGATAAAGGCTTAGGCCATTTTCCCGCGTGACATAAGAAAACTGCATAAATCTCCAACAAGAGGAAATTGAAAAGTTTTCAAAAGCACAACAAAATATATAAAAGAAACAACGGGCAAATAAAGTGTAAAACAAGTTCATAATTAAAAAAAATTCGAAGATAGGCCCTATAAGCAAAGATGTTTCCCATCTTGAAAGCAGATGTCTTGAAACTTTAAACAATGACCTTTGCAGTTTGCTATTACAGACCGGGAAACTTGACCTTTTACGAACTGGTCTTCATTCATTCATTGTTTAGCAATGGTCATGGCTATTTGATAAACGGGACATCAAACTGATAACAAACAATAAGGGACACTAGTACACTGCACAAAAACTGACCCATCAGTTCCCAAACTCCCTCTCTGTGGTGATTGAGAAAAAAAGAAAAAGAAAAAAACACATCTGTGCTAAATTAGAAAATAATGACACGCCAAGGTAAATACTTATAATGCAGGAAGTTTGTTTGTTTTTCCACAGTGCGTTCTTCATGAAAAAAGGTCTGATTGTAAAAACGGTCACTAACAAAAAAACATAAGTTTCCCAAATTTGCTCATTGTGAAAGATAGTCATTAAAGACAGTGGATACTATTGGTAATTGTCAAAGACTAGTCTTCACAATTGGTGTATCTCAACAAATGCATAAAATAACAAACCTGTGAAAATTTGAGCTCAATCGGTCGTCGAAGTTGCGAGATAATAATGAAGTTGTGTGCAAGCTTGATTTCGAGACCTCAAATTCTAAATCTGAGGTCTCGAAATCAAATTCGTGGAAAATTACTTCTTTTTCGAAAACTACATTACTTACCATCTCTCTCCATTACGTTACAAAGAAAGGTTTTATGCCAATAAATATTTTAAGTAATTACCAATAGAGTCCACTGCCTTTAATTAAAAAAAATATATATAAATGCCTAGGATTGGTTTAACAAAAACAGTTCATGGTCAAATCTCTTTTGCACGAACCAAAGGTCTGCTTGACCCAAAACTCCAGTTAGACCGTTTGAAGCCGATGGTCACCATGTCCAGCTGGCCAGTGACATTGACCACAAGTCGCACATTATTCCTCATACTTCCAATACTTTGTACACAAAACAATTATGACAATGAGCGATGTAAATATATACTGGCTGACTAAAACATGACAAACAATAGGGACCGGCCCGCGACTATAGTCCCACCACAGGTGCAGAAAATGAAAGCCAATATTGTCACACTAAAAAATAAAAAGTTAAGGGCATTTAGAACCACCGCATGAGGCACAAACTAACTTGTCCAACTAAATGTACAGGCCTTATACTTCACGGAGACAACAAAATGCCCTTAACCCTAACCCTTTCAAAAACGAAGCAAAACAGACGTATGTAGGCCTATGTTCATATAATTTTTTTTCATATTAAAATGAGTTCAGAAAAGTAATTAACATACAAAGCGTCATGTGACTGAGTGTGCCTATTATATGTGGGGCTAACTGTGAACTTCAAGAGTATGTGATTCATGACCAACGAACAATGGCATCTAATCGGGGCTTTAGGACTCAAAAACCTCACTGGAGATTTACATTCAGTGACGACCCCTTTTATGACATCGAGAGCATTATACCCAGCAGCGGGTATGAAACACCACTTCTTGTACACAGGGGTTTGGCCCATGGATTGACCAGAAATTCCAAATCAGTGATGACAAATTAATTACTTGTTAAGCATCCTTTTTAATAACAAAACAAACCAGTTGGTTTGTAAGTTGTTTGCAACAGCTATTTCTAAAAACAAAACAAAAAACACAGACCACAGAAAGGATTATTCTCCTTAAAGGCAACAGAGTTTTTTTCCTCCATTTCTCTTGCAACTATATAATATGACAAATGAGTCAAGATTTTCACGGATTTCTTATTTTATGCAATGTTGGGATACACTTAGTGAAAATATTCCATTGTATTTTTTGACAATTACAAAAAATGTGTACGGTGCTTCGACACTTGGTTTTACACCCCATAGTCTTGAAGCAGTTTTCAAATTTAAAAAAGGGCTACCCACCTCCAGTTTGACCTAGACTGGTCAAATCTGAGAAAAGATAAATAACAATATATCCAGCTGGAGTGTTTGCTTTCCATCCTTGTGGTCACTATATTTATCACCACTTTTGTGCTGATCTTTAACCTCTCAAAAATATCGGCCGGTCACACCAATCTTTTTCAGATAGCAAAAATGATTTATGATATAAGTTTAGTAATTCTTTAGAATCGCAACTTGAATAAAATGACCTTTTTGAGTTCGATTGTACTTGAGCTGCTGTTTGAACCCACCCTATATAACAGGAGAACCTTTTAAATTAGGGTCACTGGATTTGGGGTTGAGAAGAAGAAAAAAACCCACAAACTTCTCAAATAATTTGATTGGATAATACATGATTTACTTTAAAATGTTCACAATATTCTTGCAAGGTGCATCATTAAGTTGGATTTGAACTGTGGATGTGGAATTTTTTCAGACACCCCCGCGATTGTTTTACGTTCTTCTTAGATGTTGTTCAGTGGGTTTCATTATGATTCCTTTGTGGTGTATTATGTAGTTTTCTGATTATTAATATTATTTATTTCAAGTAGTTTATTTATGATTGTGTGTTATTAATTTTTCCTGGATTGCATGTATAAAAGGCAGTGGATACTATTGGTAATTGTCAAAGACTAGCCTGCACAGTTAGTGTACCTCAACATATGCATGAAATAACAAACCTGTGAAAATTTGAGCTCAATCGGTCATCGAACTTGCGAGATAATAATGAAAGAAGAAAAAACACCCTTGTCGCACGAAGTTGTGTGCGTTTAGATGGTTGATTTCGAGACCTCAAGTTCTAAACTTGAGGTCTCGAAATCAAATTCGTGGAAAATTACTTCTTTCTCGAAAACTAGGGCACTTCAGAGGGAGCCGTTTCTCACAGGGTTTTATACTATCAACCTCTCCCCATTACTTGTTACCAAGGAAGGTTTTATGATAATAATTATTTTGAGTAATTACCAATAGTGTCCACTGCCTTTAACAATGAATTTCCTCCATGGTAGGATCAATACAAATTGAAACGAATTTAATTGAATTGAATTGAATAATAAAAACACCCGGTGAAAATCTCTATTGATCAATGTGGTTCTGAAGGAACCGGTGTAGGCTCTACGTTTCGATCAGCTACTCTGGTCGTCTTCAGGAGGAGGAGGCTCATAATTCTATACGAATCGGACATTTTGATTAATTATGTCCGATTCGTAAAAACATCAGATAAATTGCTCAGGGGAAAACAAATCAAACCGATGAAGTTTATGTGAAACAGAAATACTAGTTTTTTTCCAACTTCATGTCCAACCTTAATCTTTTTAAAAACAAAAAAACCGTGCACCATTCTTGTTTATAGCGGTCAACAGCCTGGCTTAAGCAAACTACAATAGAAAGCATACGTTCGTAAAGAAACCAATTCAGGTCTAAACTGTTAAGCTGTCTGAACATAGCCATTGTCTTTTCTCAAAATGTCCAGACAGATCAAAAAATCGTACGTGATGAATGAACACTATACAATTAACAAACAATACACGGGACCTTGCACCTTTTCAGAAGACAGAGTTATAGATTACTTTATTGTCCTCCATAAATAAACAACCTGAATCCCAACTTCAATAAACATGACCTCGGACTTATTGCGACATAAGACGTGCTTATGCCTTCCCTCAGTTTCTGCTTGGTTGGTTAATAAAAACTTGAACGGTGTCCTAATCGGTTACAAGGACAAGTAAAGTTAGGCTTGTGTTCCAAGTTTATTTTTGTGGCTTTTTGCAGTTTCAGAGCTTTTAAGAGAAAAGGTGTGCCTCAGATAACCGACGAGTGTTTCATGTTTAGTTTTTATCTTGAAGGCACTGGAAAAGTTGTCAAAGACCAGTGTGCTCCCTTGGTGTATATCCCAACATGTCCTTAAAATAACAAATCTGTACAAAGAAATTGGTCCAATTGGTATTCGAAGTTGCAAGAAACAATGATGCAACACGTTACTTTGTGGTATGTAATAATTTTGAGCTTTCAGATGCATAATAAAAGGCCTCCGAAATTATACCTCTTTGTCAGAAACTACGTTAGGGTTTCTCGTTACCAAGTAATTTTTATGCTAAAAATAATTTTGAGTAAATACCAATGGTGCTATGTGCCTTATATATTCAAATAGCGAGTTATCATGAAAAATGGTTTGTAAAAACTTATGCATGAAACGGTCGTTCTACAAAAGAACAGTTACTTATGCACAAAACAATCGTCGTATATACAAAGTCTCGTGGTTTGAATCTGGGGCGTTTGTGTGGGTTTACTGGCGGCCAAGATTTCTTATCTGTCGTCTGAACAAAGTTCATAAAAATGTTGATTCCTTTCAATATTCGATTAATATTTAATGTCTCACACACTTTGGTCATGTTTTAATATGTGTTCGACTCCCCGAACCGCAGACACATAACTGATTTGAATACAACGTAAAACCCCACGTATAGTTTCATCAAGACAAACAAACAGATGACATTGAAGAAAAAAAGAACAAATTAATTTAGTCATCGGTTAGAAAAATGAACAATAACATTGTGCCATTGTGCCACCCTTAAATTTAGCCCATGAGTTTCTGATTGGTATCAGCATCATCCCTATGTAGAATCTGTGTTGGAGGTGAATAATAATTAGAGATCGTACAGTATTGGTTGCAATGTTTTATCATCATGTCTGTCTATTTACACAAACACTCGAGCGTTACATCAGCAGATCACCTATAACGTCACCAGATGTCGGGAGGGGGCGGGGGGGGGGGTCACCCGATGGTCTTGAACCTATATAGCAACGGACTTTGAACGTGTAAAACACACACACTAAACATCGAAGGGTTTTTGAGGATCTGGTGCTACGTGCAAAACACCCAGCAACTAATGGTGTAAAATCCAGGGGTGTGAAAAGCATGCGGCTCTCATACCGGGGAAAGAAATTCGTCCGGGGAAGTAGGTCCCCTGGGTCAGTGTGCTGTGCCCTTCAGGGGGTGCGATTTGACGGCACCCAATTGCGGTTCAAACACCGAAGTTTTCCCTTGTCGGTATTTTCATTGGTGTTGTTCTATTATATACCATGGTCTTTTCAAAACAAAACGATTAAAAACTGTGCACGTTTCATGCAATCCAAATCTAGGCATTATTATTATTATTATCGCACTTTTTCCGGAGTGGGGACACATTTTCTTTGACCCGATTTATAGTGCTTTATTGTAGAATACCCCTTTTTCATTTTAAACACCAAGCGTAGAAAACTCCGACGTGCAGAACAGCAAACTTTGAACTCCAAACACATGGCCGATTTGCAAGAAGTAGGCACGTCACTGTGGTTGCAAATAGTGTACTTCCATGACTGAACTAAACCCCAGAGGGAAACAAATCTCTAAACTACAGAGAGTGACGTCAGAAGTAAAAAATAAACCATTGAAAAAAAAACACTGTTTGTAAACCCACACCCGAATAAGGCGAAAACGAAAGGGCATGTAGAACTCCCAGTGGAAAAGGGGCCAATCCATGACCGTTTAACAGCTGCACAATGAACGTCAACAATACGTGTTTACGATAACATTCGGTGACTGCATTGTGAAGAAATCTTATTCTTTTGAACTCGTCTCAATAGAAAAACGCCAAAAAATGTTGTACCTATAGTTAAAGCTTGATCAATGACAGCATTGGTGATTTTGAGAACAATAAATTCCAATCTGAAAGCTCATGGTACCAAAAATGACAAGATGTTTACGTCATTGTCACTGTTGATTATTTCGATAGATATCGAAAATGGATAATGTATAGGCATATAGATTATTTTTCCTGACGCTAGTTGTTGTTACTTTTCACCACTTTTCACCAGCCTTGTAAAGTATTCATCGGGGGTGAAATTTTATAGGCCTGTAGTTGCTCATAAAAAGATAAATATGCCTACATTAATTTATTTAAAGACACTGGACACTAATGGTAATTGTCAAAGACCAGCCTTCTCACTTGGTGCATCTCAACATACGCATAAAATAACAAACCTGTGAAAATTTGAGCTCAATCGGTCGTCGAGTTTGCGAGATAATAACGAAAGAAAAAACACCCTTGTCACACGAAGTTGTGTGCTTTCCGATGCTTGATTTCGAGACCTCAAATTCTAAACGAGGTCTCGAAATCAAATTCGTGGAAAATTACTTCTTTCTCGAAAACTACTTCACTTCAGAGGGAGCCGTTTCTCACAATGTTTCATACTATCAACCTCTCCCCATTACTCGTTACCAAGTAAGGTTTTATGATGATAATTATTTTGAGTAATTACCAATAGTGTCCACTGCCTTTAAGTAAAACTATGTTTTAAGCAATTAATAAACATGTACGCAACGTTTCATTGGACGTGGTGGCATGGTTACGTTTAGGCCCAGGTTTAGTTGGATGGTTTGAGTAAAACTAGGTTTCCCGGCCACCAAAAAAAAATCATTCAAAAAACACAAAGCTCATTCAGTTTCGGTAGCAAAGGAATGCCATCAGCATTCAACAGTTATAAGAGTGATCTGTATTAAACAGTTTAGTATTTACTAGTCAAATAGGACCATTTAAACTCATTAGGTCCCAAAAACTATTCAAATTATCATTCAGTTACAAAGGGTAGGCTGGTCAGTCGTTCAATTTAATCAATTATAGAAAATAGGTCACACGGTATAGGCCTATACAGTAGACTTATAGTAGAAACTCAACTGAGGAATGGTGAAAATGTATCTAGTCTTTAATGCCTATGAAATAGAACAACTGAAACAAACCCCAAATGGAAAACGAAACTCCTTTTGAATTAATTCGAATGCGTTTTTAAAGGCGTTGGACACGTTTGGTAATTGCAAAATTTTGGGATCAATTGGTCATCGAAGTCGCAAGAAAATAATGAAGTAAAACATTAACCTTGTTGCACATTTTGTGTGTTTTCAAATGCCATTGAAAGTCCTTTTCATATTCAAATAAAGTAAGAATTGGTGAGAATTACCTCTTTCTCAAAAACTACGTTACTTTAAAGGTAGTCGTTTCTCGTAATTTGTTATCCGCAACTCCTCGTTATTACCCAACGTGTCCAGTGCCTATCATGAAACTGAGTTATATATTTTGATAAAATTGGCTAGTGAGAAAACCCGTAATGATAAACAGTTTTATTATAGTCTCACCTCATCAATGAAGTCCTAAAGCGCACAGGAAAAGGAAAATAAATCAAACAGATGAGTTATTTTCAGCGAAGTTTTAAAACTTGTTCACGTTTGAAACGGAGCGGTTCTGCAGTGTGGTAAGATGACGCCGACGAATTAACTCTTTATAAACAAAATGTATTTCTAAAAACAAAAACCACCAAATAATAACAACATCGTAAGATTGATCAGTAAAATATAACGTCTGATCTTTGACATGAATATTGCTCCTTAGGTCTAGACAATACAAAAACAAATTTCATACTTTAGGACGGACCATGAACCAAGGGGAGCGGACCGAAGCAAAGTCTACTTGGCCGGTGTGCAAAACAAATGTTTTTTTTTATATCTAGAGATTTACAGATCTTTCGATAATTAACTGAATACTTTGATTCGGAAAACCAGTGGTTGATATCTCAACGTTTCGATCACTCTTACAAAAAAGTCCTATATGTGAAATGCCTATAGCATCCTATAGAATTTAAATATAGGATTCTTATAGATTTTCCGTCACTTCTTTGATTCCTGTAAGAACCCTATGAGATTATACAAGTTTTTTTTTTTTTTTTTTTTTTTTTTTTGGGGGGGGGGGGGGATTAAGGGAAGGGCAGTATGCTCTGGTCGTCTTCAGTAACCCCAAAAAAAGAAGATACCTAAATTCCTCTACTCGGCCATTCAGTTCCTAGTTACTTCCGATTGACCAGTCTATAATGCAAATAGACACAATCAGACAACTCGACCTTGGGTGGAGCGGTCTGCTGTCACGAGTTATAGATTGTTCGGATGGACCCTATAAAGGTCATCACTGCCGCGGGTCCCGAGGTACGTCCCACCCCCAAGGGGAGATCGAACCTTGGACCAGACACTGACCGTAATCAGTGGTCAGTGTTAACGCGGTCAACGCAGCCTGAAGACCAACTACATTATCCACGACCCTGGAAAACTCACATGGTTGGTAATTTGCATACAAAAGTTGTTCCGTTTTCTACTTTTGACCCCATCGCCTCATTTTCCTGTTTTACTTTACAACGCGCCTTGGAACGAGAAAGTTCTTGAAAAGGAATGTATCTCGATATAGTCAATAAAAAACATCGAAATTGCATAAAATAAAAAAACTATAAGCAAACAAACAAAAACAACAAAAACTCATTAACTTCAAAGTAACATGTTTTGGCACTGATGTTAGTACCGATTGAGAGACTTAAACATACTTATACAAATTTTCCCACTCGCTAAAACCACATTCAGCAGAAGGTAATTGTTTTTCAAAATGTTTTACAAAATCCACAGCTGCAGTGCATATTTCCAAGTATGGTGCTATAATACGGTTATTAATTGTTCAGTAATTACCAAAGGTAAAGGCCTGCCCTCCCTTGAAAACCACTACGAACGGACACAGATAAAAAACAACAGATATCAATTATTGTACATAGTAGAGAACCATTTCTCTCTTTTATTTTTTTATTATTAAATTAACAATGTTTCACATTTCCGATGACAAAGAAATACGAGTAAGCAATTTCATTTTACAGCTTAACAAAAAGAAGTATTATTTGTTTTGTTTTTTAACTTAGTGATGTTTTCTGTTTCACCTCCGTAGAACGGCTGGACTAATAGCCCGCCCTCTACAGTCGTAAAATCAACAGTCTCCGACCCAACAGCAGTGCACACCTACAGATAAATATTTCAGTGATATGTATTGCCGTAGATTGAGTACAGTCAAGAAAAAAACTTATAGATATTTTTTTAAAATCGTTTTCTTCAAAGGCAGAAATAGACACCTGAAAGTCAAAAGCACGACTGCTATTACTTTTTGGAAGTAAAAAGACGAAAACAGATTAAGATTCACTTAATATACATAATATAAACATTAAGTATGTATAAAGTTTCTACACTTATTTTATCATGGCATTATAGTCTAAAAGTAGTCTTTGGTCAAGGCACCACGCTGGAAGAGCAATAATCCCCTATATGCATACTTGTGTTGTTGTTATCAAGCGGTGTAGCATTTGATCGCCTTGACTGAAGACTAGTCTAAATGTTGCACATAACGCCAAAGTCATGATTGATTGAAAACAAAAAACAAGTAACACACCTCGGCACACATTGCAAAAGTAGCATTTAAAAACCAATTATCTATCACTGATCATATATGACATTAGAAATTGCATGGAAAAAATGTACACACTTTTGTTGAACAATTAACGACGTAATTCATTTTTGCTATCATTCACCCCCCATATTTCTCTCGAAACTCACAAAAATATACATTTGTCTTGCTACATGAATAACTTATGTTAACGTACAAGGGTAGTTACTACCATCATTTACCTCACACAAAATAGTTTAAGAATGCTCCAAAAGTGGATAATTTTGTCTTCTTTAAATCACGAAAATCTTTACATGATTGAATTTAAAAACTGTTTGACGACTTGTAAAAAGTGGCACTATAATAATATCTTATGGTCCACAACTGAAACAATGTCATGTGGGAGACAACTTCTCTCCATGCACTCGGGTATTATTTCGATTGCCAGGTATTGACTCGACCACTTAATGAATATTTCACTAAAATCTACCGACAAAACTTCAACAATGTCTTGAAATTAGTTGGTTTACAGTTGACACTTGTTATAAAGGGGATTGTAACAAAGTTGTACACTCAGGGCCCAATTTCAAAGAGCTGCTTAAGCACAAAAAGTAGCTAAGCATAACTATGCTTACCAGAATAAGGTAACCAGCTAAACTACCATGTCGCATGTGCAATTTGTGACTGGTACCCTGCTCATTTCTGCTTAGCAGACAATTGATCAGCAATATTTTCTGCTGAAGCAGCTCTATGAAGTTGGCCCCATAAGTCCTATATCTCATTTCTGCGTCTTTCTGTGTCTTTGTTATGCAGTCCTCTTACAACAATTCTTCAGTTATGAAAAGGTAAATATGCCAGTCCTTGGACAGTTGTGTTTGTAGCGGTTGATTGGTTGTATTAGGATGAGTGGAATACGGAAAAATATAGCACCTCGGCGTCCAATATCCAACGAGGCCGAAGGCAGAGTTGGATATTGGACGTACGCAGACGTGCTATATTTTCCGTATTTCCATGAGCGGGCATGTGATAACAAATTTATCTTCAAGTAAACTTGGCGCGTGACATAGAACACACAAGACGCAGGTAGTGATATTAGCCGTGCAATATAGGTTTTTATCACCACTCCATTCTGCAGATCTGATTGAAGGATTAGCACGTACTTGAAGATAATTCAGAACACAAGGGTATATGAAAGAATGTGTTCTTCCAAGGTACCATGATGTACATGCAGTATGCATGATGTACATGCAGTATGCATGATGTGGCTTCAAATTACACAAATCATGAACACATTTCATGATCACAAAACTTTCAACATTGAAACTTTATGATTTCCGTGTTTTTAAATAGAAAATCAGAATGCTGTACCATCTCACAATTAAAAGTTCTTAGTAAAATAAACCATCAGGATATGATTTTTTAACTGCAGCAGAACAGATTTGAAATAGTTCTCTCCAACAGCGATTTGTTTTGACAATTTTTATCACATTTTGCCGAGAGAGACATTCGACACATTAGAACTAGTTTTGTATACACCATCCAAATTAAATACATGTAATCATCTACAAATTCTGTAATGCCTCAATTACATTAGTTTGTACATTATATACAACGACTCTACCTGGGTGAAAAAATTTACACTTTTTTGTCTAAAATTTCTATATTTTCTTTTTACATTAAAACACAAGACAGTAACAAATCTTCTCTACACATTTCAAATTTCATCAAACTCTACAAGAATAATTTTTAAAATATTTTAAATCGGATTTTTCCCTTTTAGAGATTATTTTTGAGAGACAATTAAAAAGATTTCCAACCCTCTTCTCCAAAGCGAAAAACAAAATTGAATTTTTTGTTTGAGGGGATTTAAAAATAGGTCTGCACAATTTGTTATAATTTGTTGTTCAGATAAAATATACAAAACCATTCCTTTTGATTAATCAGGAATAAAAAGGAACAAGGTTTAAGAACAAGCGTGTAAAAGAAACAACCCAAACTCTATGTCATATTAACATTTTAAAAAACAAAACAAGGAACAATTGTGTCCAAAACAAAAAACTTTAAAAAATAATAGCTTATCACAGAAAGCACAAACATGTTAAAGCCTACTCACACACATACACTATTATAACTTAAAAAAAAGTGATTAATTGTCTACACTCATTTAAAAAACATTTTGTACAACCCATTATTCATTTGTTTCTAAGAAACCAAAGAAAAATTACTTAATTAATAATTATTCAATAATTATTTTAAAATTTATTTGTCATGGTAATTTCAGTTGTATCTTTTAAAAAAAACAATACAATACCTTTACAAATTGTTTTGATTTGCCTCAACAAAAGATCAGGCAAAAACACCAATAAAATTTAAAGACTCTATAAAACTTGGTCCAATCACGCGAGACCCTTGTGACAGAATACTCATGGAAATGTCCTTTCGTCACTTGATTGGTCAGCTGAATATTCATGATTTAATCTCATTGGCTGGCAGTGAGATAGCGCATCAACCAATCAAAATCATTCTTTGATGAACCCAAATCAATGGGCCAGTTAAATGTCATAGCTCAGGCTTCGGCCATTGATCCCGCCATCTTGAAGACCTTTTAAAAAGCCACAAGCCAATATTATTCAACAGAAAGCTAAATATGGGAATACGGGAAGAGCTGCTGTTCAAAATAGCCGAGATTTGAAGGGGGCTCAACCCACACCACATATGTCCTGACTCGTGATACAATTCCCAACAGAGAATATACACTTAGTATAAACAACTGGGGAAAGTTTTCCCCAGTTTAAAACAAAACCTTACTTCAAAATAAAATTTCTAAAATTCCCTTCTGGATTATGTAAGGGAATAAAGACATCAATTATCTTGTTTCATGTAATATATTCTATGATGGGTACAGATTAAAAAAATCATTACAATTTATTTTGGAATTACAACATAGCACCAAAAGAGTACTTTTTCTTTTTCCAGTTTGAGGTATGAAAAATTTGATATAAAAATGGCGAGTTGTGTTGTTTACCTGATGATTAAAAGTATTTTAATAATTGTTTTCACAGAAACTACGCCAGATTTGGTTGGTGAACAGTTAGAATGAACCAAAACCTGGTAGATGAATCACCTTAGTGTGTTATCCAGGAAACTGGATTGGCAATCTCATTAATGGAATTGTTTTTTTTTTAAAGGCAAATAACTAAAATCAGATGTAAAAAAAAAAAATCTTGTCTGATTGGGGTGAACTCAGATCTAAAGTGCATAGCAATGAAGTTGCAAGGTTAGTGCATAGGGCGAAGGCTGAACAAATATCCAACTGCATGGAGTAACAAATTTTGTTTTACAATTCCAGCTATCTATACCCACTTCTGGTACGGACCCGTGACAGTCGGGAAAGCTGTCGATGTCAGGGTGGTGACCGTGCTCGTGGACGGCGTAGGGGCGCCTTTCGTTGGTACCTTCTTGGAGTCTGTGTTGTACTTAATCTTAGTCTTGTCTGGAATCACAGTGTCGTCGCTAGTGGAGAGGCGCCGCTTGCGACCTTTACGCGGGGGTGGGGTCTCCCCGTTGAGACGCGCCGTTTCCTCAGCTTCTTCCTGTCGCGCCTGCATCTTACGCTCGTACTCCTCCAGCCCATGGTGACGGAAGTTCATGTGCTTGTGCTGGTAGAAGACAAGACTGATGCGGGTGGGATGTTGTCGCACCGGCTTGATGAGTGACGTGGTAGCATGGAGCTCTCGCTTTGCCACTTCAAAGAGGACCGAGCCGTGGGTGAGAGCAATAGCCACACCTCCGATTGTTGGGTCTCGGAAGCACTCTTCGCTGTCCGAGGTGCACTCCACTTCTGTGGGCTCTTCCTGTTTAGGAGAGGGCTGAGGTAGAAGAGCTGAGGCAACTGGGACTGGGGTGCTTGGGTTTGAACCCCCCGCTTCCATCATCCGGAGATGCTCCGCTATAGTCTTGGTCTTCTCATGCTGTTGCTGTTGTTGGGAAGCGGAGGCTGAGGCCGAGGCTTCATGTAACCTGGGGTAAGGCTTGGTATCATGGGGTGGATAGCTCTGGGAGAGGTCACGGCGGGCGCTATTGTGGTCTGGGTGACCTTGCTGTTGTTGCTGTTGCTGTTGCTGCTGCTGCTGCTGGTACATTGCGTATTTGTGGCTGTCTGATGAATTCCTTTGTGCATCATGCGGTCTGCCCTGCGAAGCTTGCCCACCTTCACGGTGACTGAAGTTGGGATAGTCTCGATGTTGGTGACTGGCTTCTGGCGGGAATGCACTTCTTGGATCACTTGAGGACTTGCCCCGCTCGTGGAACGCAGACCCAAACGGAGGCGTCCCCTGGCTGGGGTAGGAGGGGTGGTGCTCCTGGGAAGGGGTACTCTCCCGAGAGGGGCTGTTCTGAAAGACTGGCGGCCTCCAAATGCTATCTTTGGGACCAGAGTGGGTGGTGGTTGGATGATGTCCAAGATCCTGCCTCAGACCGTTGGACATTAGACTCTGGGAATATTTGGAGTCTGCTGAGGAGGTGGCTGCATTTGGTCGCGGTGTATGGTGGTCTCTACTCAAGTCCAATTGCTCTCCCCGTGAGCTACCGTATGCTGCAGCAGCCGCAGCAGCTGCTGCAGCTGCAGCAGGATGCTGAGGGCCGTACTTCATACCATACGCACTGTACATGGCGTCTCGCTCACTCCGTCCTTGTTTCATTAAGTTCCCTAACTGGTTCATATCAGGTTTCACATCCTCCATTGGAAGTCCGCTATAGTGTGGATACCTCATGTAGGCATGCGCTACACCCGCCATGTACGGGTCATTGGCGTACTGGCTCATGAAACGTGCCAGAGCAGGGTTCTGTTGAAGCTGCTCATGAGTTGCTAGCCCGACCATGCCCGGATGGGCGTACTGGGGTAAGAACATCCTCGCCTGGTGTGGGTACATTCGTGCCCAGTCAGGATGCATCGCCGCTGCTTGGGCGGCCTGAGCCGCAGCAGCGTTCATTTGCATGGCTTCCCGCTGCATACTCTCATACATCATGGGGTGTAATCCATGCATCTCGGGCCTCAGCCCAGCCGCAGCGGCCAGCCCACTAGGCGTCATCTCCACTCCGGGCCATGCTGCCCGAACCTGCTCTACACTCTGCTGGTAGTGTGACCACAGATGTGGTGGAATCTGCATGATCTGAACAGCTGCCGATGATGCCGCCGCCTCTTGCTTGCTGGTCGGCTTCCCAGAACTCTTCCCCTCGGCAGCTTCCTTTGTCGGCGTGAAACTAGAACTCGCACTGTGATTACTTTGGTGGTTGCTACCCTGAGGCGTCGCTGCCCTGGCGGCTGCGGCTGCAGCGGCTGCTGCAGCGGCTGCAGCACCCTTTCCTCTACTCGGACTGTTCTTATCACCATGACTGTGTCGATTGCCTCGGACCTGCGCTCCCTTTGGAATGACAGGATCCTGCTTCGGCCTCATCCTCGCCTTGTGGCGATAGTGTGTCAAGACTTCAATGGCATTACGTCTCACCTTCTCTTGTTGAGCCTCGACACTGCCGTACTCGTCGGTGTTGTCAAGGTAATAAAGAGGCAGCACATGCAGCTGCTCGTCGCCAGGGTCAGGCAGTCTGTCACGTATCTCTGATTTTGTTAATGTCACCACCTGCAGCACAAAGAAAAGGAACATTCAGATTGCGATTAGCTTCCTGCAGTTGGATCTTTTTTAAGTAGGATCTGAAACTTTTCAGGGTGAGAGTATAGTCAGGTGAGGCTTGTGGTAGCACTATGTGTAAATCTCTTTTGAGTGGTGTTGGTTCTGAAATGAACCGGTGGTTGACAATATTAGTCTTACCAGAATAAGGTTACCAGGCAATATTGTCACATATACAATGTGTGACTGGCATCCTGCTCATTTCATTTCATCCTGCTCATTTCTACTTAGGGATTTTTTAAGCAGTATTTTCTACTTAAGCAGCTCTATGAAGTTAGTCTTGAAGTGATCTTCAAGCTCAAAGACTTACCACTGTGCAGCCGTTGTTCATGTTCTGCTGATCTCGGTGGGCGTGCGCACAGAAATCCATGCAAGATGTGACACCTGAGAACGGCCGTCCCTCACGCATTCCAAGACGGCATTCTGAGCCTTTCTTCTCAAACAAAACCTGAGATAAATGGAAGAGGAAATGTGTTAAGAGACTGTGGCCTCCGTATAATTCATAATATCAAAAACAATGCTCAATACCACCTATTTTCCAAAGCGATCAAATGCGCCTTACAATAAAACAACTAAAATACATACTAAGAATAGACACACAAGTAAGATAAGAAAGAAAAGATTGTAGCAAGTAAGCCTGGACACAATTTAGAGCAAATTCTAAAACACCTTCATAAATATAATTTTAGGCCTGCTAAAGGTAAAACCTTCCTGTACCATTACAAATGGAGCTTGAACAGTGAGGTTAGTACAATTTTACGCCATACATACATTGAACATATTATTTGAGAATATCAAACTTCAAGAGGAAATACAAAAAACAATGAACAGTGAGTGGACAAATAAATAAGTCCACTGGTGAAATCACCAAATTATTAGAACAACAAAATGTGAAGGAAAATACATAAATAATTCAAGTTAATAGGGTTGCATGAGGGAACTGGGGACCACATCAATTAAACCAGGGCCTAATTTTAAGAGCTGCTTAAGCATCAAATACTGCTTAAAAATCCCTGCTTAGCACCATTAAGGAGGACACCAATCACAAATTAATTATGTAATATGGTATTTTGGCTAGCAAGCATAATTATTTTGCGATTCGCTCCTTTTTGTGGTGAAAGCAGCTCTATGAAATCGGGCCCTTGAGATTGCAATAACCAATAGTGTCCAGTGTCTTTAAATGTCACTTGTTGGTGTGGGGGTGAAACCAAACTAATATAACTGAATACTTTGGACACGTACCTGATTATTGTAGGAATCGGGTGCAATCTGTTTGTACAGCGGGGATATATCGGTGGCTAATCGCTGGAAATGGTGTTCAAGTACTTCCTCCTAAAAACAAAACCAGATAACGAGAGAAGAACAGTTAGATTTAATAGATGTTAAAATTGGATTAGGGATAAAGAATACTAATTTTGGTTTTACCCATAAACAACCGATGTGTGTTAGCATTTTTTACTCAGTACTTTGCCCGAGTTCTGTGAAAAAATCACAGGCATATTACTCAGGTGGGATTGGAATCCACGACCTTGGCAAATCTAGAGCAGTGTCTTACCAACTACTGAGTATACAGTGCTAACACACATCAGTGTACATGGGTAAAACCAAAGTTGATAACAATTAGATTGTTAAGGATGCTACTACTAAGTCAAACATTCTCCAGTCTAGGCTGGTTCCCTGTCTTCATTCTATTAAAATGAAGCCAGGTTTGACTGCATGGGTTTCCCCTATAGGAAATTTTCCTCCCACTTCTAAGACTAAAATTCCTTCGTTGTCTTTGCCGACTATATAATTCAGATTCATGGTTTTGGGATTTGTAAAGAACATTTTGATTCAAAGGTTGATTCATCTGTTGTACCTTTTCACTGTCATTGTTGTCTTGCAGCTTGAACTTTTTTGGAGTCTTGCTGCGTGCAAACTTGCAGCTGTTATAATACATCGACCACGAACAGCCGAACGAGAATGACGCCCCGCAAGACTCCGGATCAAAGCCCTGGCAGGCACAGGTTCTCCTATGAGGGTGAAGAAGAAAAAAAAAGGATGAATAAATAGATAAATTAGCAACGTGAAGCTTCAAGTTAACATGAGCTTTGGAAGTGTGCTTTGATCAGCGAACACAGGTGGCTCTTGAGACGCTGGCAAAAGCAGTCATCCTGGTTCTTTTTTTTGCGGCTCTTAGCGTACGCAGCTCTAAGCTTACGCATACATGCTCAGTATTGAGCAGGTAATTCTGAGCAAGCGCACTAATGGCTTGGACTACGAAAAAGATCTGTCCCAAAAAATCCCATTGCTGACCGGAAAAGAGTGCTGTTCCTTCATCAAATCATCTACTAGTCATGCTAATGCGATACAAAATCGCAACAAATAATTCGCAACAGTTGAGCTGTGTTCAACTCCTCAAAACATTCGCAGCGAAAACAGCCATTTGACGTCAACATTCCTTTCGTATTCCATGGAGTACGAACAAGGCTAGACATCTGTGGATAAAAATGAAACACTTACTCTTCATTTACAGCACACCTCCGCACTGTCGGGATGGCCCCGTTGGGTAGCATCCGCGTCAGGAGGTCATACGTGTCATCTGCCTCCTTCCTCGCGCAGCCGTCCCACGCAACCAGCGCAATGACGATGTAGGCTGTCTCGCAATGGTGGCCGGGACGATTCCGCACCAGGACCAAGATCTTCTCCTCTGGGCCTGAACGCCGCAAGATCTGCAAAAGTAAATCAAGAAATATTCTCATCTTTTTCTACCTGGATGATCCTCATTCTCTTTCTTTACTCTTCTGGGAAAGAGAACCGTCTCTCACCTCAATTAGCCTTCTTGAGGTATGGTGGACACTATAGGAGTGCACTGTTTGGTTTGGGTGGACACGGACAGATTTACCCAAACCTAAAAATGTCTTAACTTTGTGTCCACCATATCTCAAAATGGCTTATGAAGAGTACTTTGTTTGGCTAGTTTTTAATAAACTAACCCCAAAACAATGATCTGCATACATTGCAGTAAAAAATATATACTGATGTACCTATAGGGATCATGAAGCATTGTATAAGAACTCGGTATTATTTTTTCAGACCGTTGATTTTTACAACGTGTTTCTGGTCTTACCCACTTAGCGATGGGACATCCCGCACTGCTCTTGCCTTCCTTTCCAGAGAAGACCAGCTTCTCCAGGCGAATGCAGCTACCTTTGTGTCCGTACCTTTCAACAAACCAGAATGGATAACAAATGAAGGATATGAGATTTTAAGCACTGCATGGTGATGCATCAATGTATATTTGGCTTGCGGTAATACCACATATATTTCTACTTGCTGGGTAGATTATGTTCTTTTGAGAACTTGTCTTGCTTTATACTCTATTAAAATACCCCTTACAAACATTCTGCCTTTTCATTGGTTTACAGCGCGCCACATGATGTCTTAGTTTTACTATAAACGCCGGCCGTGTGATAGTGCATCGTTTGCCGTGTGATAGTCTGACGACAAACACACGGCGTGCAGTACCCAGACGTCTTTTTACCCAACCAGAACCCAATCAGTTGTGCATCTGTGTATCTGAAACCAAATAGTCTGTTGGGGTGTTATAAAACCAATATTGACTGCTTTTACTCGTGCTCCCTCGGTGATCCCCGGACCATTCCAAATAGAACGCTCCGGGATCACCTCGGGAGTCGTAGTTTTAACCATAGCAGTAAATAACTTGAAGCAGTAAATATTTGTATACTAGTGCAGAGTAGGCTTTGGAGTCCGGGAGACTTCTCTATAACTGCTGTAGTAGAAAGAAAAAGAAAAAAGAGTTCCCATCACAGAGAAAGAGCGAGATGAGACAACCACCTACCTCTTCTCGACAAGTTCTCTGATGGCTTGAACGGACCGTCCTGATCCAAGATGTGTGTAGTACGGTGCTTCATCGCGATCATTCTCTGTGTAGCAAAATAAAACACAATCCGAGTTTAGTGTCACGGTTGTAAGCTTCTTGTTTCAAAACGGGCATATCTAGAAAATATGTAGAACTAATAAAAAATTCTTCAAAGATTTTTCCTCTAGTTTTTACTAGAATTTGATGCATTAAATTTGACTGGTCCTCTGACGTTTAAGGTAAAACATTCAACAAAACAATAAAATGCACAGATGTGTACGTGGGGCGCACAGGTTTGGCCAGTGAACGGCTGCTTTTTTTTACCTCTAGGTGAGGGCGCCCTACTGATATGACATCATGTGCAACATTAGAATATTCAGAAAGTGTAAGTTGAACTCACCTAAGCATCCACAATCAGGCATCTCCTCTTTCTGGTCATCCTCCAGCATCTTACGGTGCAACTCAGCCGGCGTCAACTTCCGCGGCGTCAAGTCCTTGTCCGTGGGTTTGATCTCCGTCTTCTCCTCTCTGGGCGCGGGCTTCGTCGACGACGCCAACAGCGTTTGGCTGGGAAGAGGGAATAGGGACCTACCGGTGGATTTCATCCCGGCCGAAGCTGATATACCGCTCTGTGAGGTTGATGGCATGACACCTGGTACTGGCATGCCTGGGAAGGCACCGGTGCACATGGAAATCGGAGGTAACGTCACCCCGAGTCTACTCTGCTCCAACTTGGGAAGCTTGGATTCTGATTTCGACTTGTCCGACTTGTGAGACTTGTGCTTCTTCTCCGACGGCTCAGACTTGGTATGCGTCTGAACCGCTGAGACCGATGGGGATGGCGATTCCGAGGACGGGCCGCTACTGGGTAGGAAGGTTGGTAGTGAGCGCTTTTCATGAGGGCGCTGTTCGTGCAGTCGCGGTTCGTGATTCCCTGAGAAGTGCGTGGGTGGGAAGGGAAAGTGCCTTGCTGATATTGAGGAGCTTAGGGAAAGAAGGGATTCAGCAGCATCTGCAGGAGACAGTGCTTTTCTCTCCATGGAGGGGGATTGCGATAACACAGGGGTTGTGATGCTGTTACCTTTGTGGTCAGGCGTACTCCTGTCCTGAGTGTGGTTGATGGCAGCTGCTGACTCGGCTTGCTTGGAAGAACCAAGGGTTGGAAAGGTGAAGGAAGATGGGTAGGACTGTAGGCTGGTCGGACGGGGGTGACCGCTGTTCAGCATTGGTGGTTGTGCTTCCTTGGCGGCCGCATTCTGCATCTGGAGCTTCTTGTCAAAGTAATGTCCGTGCATGGGTGGCGATGGGCTTCCAGTGGGCTTACTGGATGCAGTAATGGGTGCCACTGGGTAACTGGGACCCTTTGCTGATGGCGGGTTGGTCATTGCATTGTCTGGCTTTGCAGCTGCAGCATAGGCGTACTTTGCATGAGGGTGGTGGTGATGAAGTGGGTGGGCGGGAACAGGGATACCCATCGGCTCCCCGGGTTCTTTCTTTACCTGGGGTCCGTCGCTCCCCGCCTCCTTTGGCTCCCTCCGGCCTTCCCCTAACCTGTCCCCTACGTTGGGTTTTGACAGCTCCGTCTGAGGGAAGTGGTTCATTTTGGGGTAGCCTTCGGTCCCGCTGAACCCGTTCACTAGGGGAGGGGCGGGGGGCCAGTTCATGTTGGGAGCGGGTTGGCCGGAGGGGTCCTGTTTGATGAAGTCCGGGGCGGTACTGTTGTGCATTGGAAGGGTGGTGGTTGGCGAGTTGTGGTTCTCCGAAGGGCCATTCTGCATGGGAAGAAAAAAAAGCAAAGCAGATATTTAGTTGAAATTTCAACAGCACTCCAAGTACCAGAGTTTATAAAGTAAATTTAAAGCATTGCTTGCCCATGGATCTGACAAAATAGTTTAGTTGTGCTGCGGCAATTTGTTGTACATTTTAAGTACATTTCCAGAGTTACATCATGAGATGCAGTCCCTAATCTTTTATTGAATTTAAAGAAAATTCCTGGAATGGCAGACATGCATCTTCAGGGACTGGCTAAAAACAACCACGATGACTTAAGATGCTGGTCAGACATAAAATATCTTAGTTGAAGGTCTCTGTGCACTAACAAAATGTTTGTGTAAAATATAGGGTTACTGCTAACAAAAAAAGTCTAAAACTGGATCCAGATCTTACAATTGTTTTCATATGCCAGGATGACATTCTTAAAAAAGTCAATTAAAATTTTAGGACTAGGATTTTGTCAAAGGGTGTCCAATTTTGCTGGAAATTAAAAAACTGAGCTAACCAACTAAATCTAATCGTTTTGTTTTTGACATTTACAAATCCTGCATTCTCTTTCTTTAAGGCCAGCCGAATTCTAAATATATAACAAGATAAACCAATCAAAAAAAAAAAAAAAAAAAAAGGGCAACGGATAAATTCTCTAAAAACCCAACAGAAATCTATCCATCTCAAAGTCCTTTCGGTGGTGCAACCACTCAAAACGACACACTCTCCCCTCCTCTTTCCCTTTAAGTCCAGGATCACGCTCGGGTTTCGCATTAAGCCCTCCATGAATTCCAATTAATATCATCGATAATGTGTCGCTAAATCGCCGGAGAAGTACGAACTGATATTAAAATGTGGGCAGGCGTGGAGAAGGGGACGGTATAAGAAAAGGTGGGGAGCCAGGGAAGAAATAAAAAAAAAAGTGAAGAGGGAGAGGAAAAAAAGAAGAGTGGAAAGGCAGGAGGTATATTGATGGAACATGATGAGATTGGAAATGGCAAAGGGTTTGGGTTCGGGGGGGGGGGGGGGGGGGAGAGTAATCGGTTTTGTGTGCTCGTCTTTTCTCAAAGCAATCACCTGCTATCTTTTTTTTAAGAAGGGCCTTGAGGGGAAACGACTGTATGAGGCAAGAGGCAAGAGGCGACGGTGAATCTCATCCTCCACTCATGGTTGTCAATATGTAAAGGTTTATCTTTTTGCAAAATGGTCAAAAATGCAGTAAGAGTTTCCTTGGGTTACTAAATAGGCGGGTTTCTTAAACGTTGCTATTGTACTCAATTGTAATTGTTTGATCCTTTATGCATGTTAATAATGTAATTCGTTAAATAAAAGTCCATCTGGATTCTAAACTGTTTTTATTTTGTTAGATATTTGATTTCTTACATGTATATAATCACAATTGTTGTTACTTCCAGATGATCTGTTTTCATCAGTAATCATATTTTTTTCACTTTTTTCAGTAAAATCTGAACGTTAAGACAGATAAATAAAAAACAACAACAAACTGAAATAAGGGAACAAAATCTCATCCAGCTTGAACCAAAAAATTGTTGTCTGAAAAGTGTAAAAAATATTTAGTTTCATTTATTGGGGTAAAATTGAAAAATGAAAAAAAAATTAAAACAATTTAAATGACATTATTCAATCCAAACCTGGAAACATGGAAAACCGAAAACAAAGGATAAAAAAAAAAACCACACACACACAACTAAACCTCCAGCTTAATTTTACACTACTATGACAGACCTTGGAGATAAAAAATATATATAAATATTCATTGTGCTCCCGCTCTGTTGTCATTGTGCCTTTGGCAATTTCCGTGACTCATATTAAAACATGTGCTATATAGCTTCACCATCGAAACAAGCTGCCGATCTAGAGATTATGATGAGCTGTAACACGCTATTATTAATACCCCTGTGCCGCTGTGTGTGTGTGTTCCGCTGGAAAAGAATCGCATAATGAGGTCGGCTTAGCAAGTTGACCTTTGGTATTAAAAAATATAATAATAAATAGAAGAGAAAATTGTTGTCATTATGTGTGTGTGTTCATCCACGCAGATGATGCGTGTTGCATATGTGCACTGTGGATGAAGGGAGTGCAAATGTGTGTGCTCAGTAAATGATGGTGATATTATTTTTTATAATAACCTGATCGGACTATCGCAAATTTGGGGTTTACAAGTCAATGCTGTCCTGCACATAAACACTATTCTGTCAGTAGAGTTGATGTTTTTTTTCCTCTTCTTTTTATCCGATTGTTCATTCACGGAAAAACATTTGTACAATATCCTTTGGACCTGCATCTGATTTCATAAACTAGGATTAATCCTATCTCAAGTTAGGATGGGTTCAATGCATCCTAACGTCTATGGGTTGAGGAACTTAACTCATCCTAAGTCCTAAGATTAATCCAAAGTTAGGTACAGTTTGGTGAAACCGATGAATGAACCATTTATGCTCAGAATGAATTTTGTAAAAATTATTATTATTATTTTTTTTTTAGCATTAAGCCTACCTCTGTTTAAAGCCATTATACACTTTCGGTAAACAGTATTGTCCAAGTCCCACACTTCGTGTATCACAACTTATATAATAATAACAATCTATATTGTTTTACTGTTTTCTCAAAAAGTAAAGCATTTCATGGACTAATATTTCAAGAGAAGTCTTTCACCATTACCTTCTGTAAACCCTGTAAATTATTTGTAAATCTGTGAACTTTTATGTTTTTTTCTGTACGGAGAGGGTCCAATGGCTTTAAGCCTCACCTGAACATGGCTACAATAAAAAGGCCCATTCACACGAGCGCTGCAAACGAGGGTCCCTGGTTAAGGGCGCCAGCCGTCTGTCACCTTTACCGCGTGCGATTTTTTAGCGAGCATTCACACGACACACACACACACACACATGTAAACATACGTCCCTCGTTTGGGTAGGCTTGACTGCATGGACTAAAGTCTACAAGCGATTACAGTTAAAAGGAATAAAATAATACAATTTCATTGAAATCAATTTCATTTAAGTCACATAAAATGTAGAATATTTTACAAACATTTGCGATAACGTAACTCTCATCCCGGCGGCCGGCGGGAAGGGGGTTACGTTTTCGAAGCGTAAAAAAGAAAAACACGATTCAAATAGCTTTTTGGACGTTAAAAATGCTACATTGTTGAATGGAAATGCTTTATAGATATGAAGTTATTGATGACACATACCAAATAATGAATTAAAACATCGAAAAGCTTAACCAAATGACGTATTCTGCTTCCGAATGAACGATGTTTTTGCTTCAAGGTTTGAGCTTGTCTTGAAATGCAGCGATCCAGCAACGTCGAGTCATGTTCGAGTCGAAGAAAAACACAAAATTTCACGATTCAAATAGAGTTTTTGACGTTAAAAACGCTACATTGTTGAATGAAAATGTTTTGTAGATATGGAATTATTGATGAAACATAACAAATGGTGAATTAAAACATCGAAAAGCTTTGCCAAAAGACGTATTCTGCTCCCGATTGAACGATGTTTTTGCTTCAAGGTTTGGACTGGTCTAGCATCCGGCCACAAAACCCACCAGCCAAACGATCGTTGTCCAGCGTTGAGCAGATATACATCACGTGTATGTACATGTACATGTATATGCATGCTATAGTTCGCCCATTTCTTCCTCCATAGTTCTACACGTGTCAACGCAGCGGTCCCTCGTTACGATCGCAGGCATTCGGTTCAGACGATGGCTCCCCATGATTATAACATCGATGCGATTTTTTGTAGGAGGTCTCGATCTGTGTTATGAACAACACGGGACCCAGGTAATTTCGTAACATACATAGCATTCACACGACGTGGATTTGCGATTTCATAACATCGATGTTATGAAATCGCACGGGACCCTCGTTTGCAGCGCTCGTGTGAATGGGCCTCAAGTGTACTACACATGTACATGAGGACCTTCATATGTACATAACACAAACAATGTTTAATAATCCTGAACCCCTAAAGACCTACATGGTACAATCCACATAATGTTATGTAAATTTATTCAAATGATGTGATAGTCATTCCCAATCACAGGTAATGCAAACCTTAAATCAATACAATCCAGCTGCATGCATAATGTACACACAACATAATCATCCTGTTATGAGGGTACTATAAATTCACTATCAGTATCACACATTTTTGTTGTGCATGTTTGAAAATGACACTGCTGTGTTGAAAATAAGGAACTTCCTGTCGGTAAAAGTGTTGTGTCCGGTTGGGACAAGCCAGGGAATTAATCTATGTTCCTTCCTGGTCAACACACACATTGCGAATTGCACTTAAATTATATTCAACCATGCACTGCCATCGATTATTTTTAAAATCAAAATTTTAAAACCACATAAAATAATGAGATTGTTCACATTATTATTATAATATTCAGCTGTTATGGCACAACAGTGCAACAACACTTCTCGATGGACTTGGAGTAACAATTAAGGAAAGCATTGACTGGGACTTTTAAGACCTGCTGTCCCACATCTGTTTGTATAGCAAATTTATTTTGATATATACAATATATGAAAATAATATAGGCCTACAATATGTGTGATTGTTTTGGGAGTTAATGCAGTAGGATTACTCTAACCATAACTACGACGCAGCAGCTACACGCTTACTTGGACTTTATTTTTGACATTCAATTTAAGACTTTCCACAATGGCGAGCACGGCAAAAATTAAGGCCAAACTTCCATAATTTGTGTCCAGAATCCTGAAAGAAAAAACACAGGGAAAACCGTGGAGTGCACTAGGTTTATAATGTACGCTGATATCTGCATGAACTGCATACATGTACATGTTAAGAGTGAGCTTGTACAAACAGTCTTAAGTAAACTTTAAATATGCTTTGATTATGTAATTCAGTGATAACATTCTTATTAATTGGTATTGCAGTTCGTTTGGTCGCAACTCATGTGAGCTAATGAGCAGATTTAAGTTCTCAAAAAAATTTTGTTTGTGTGTGTGCAGGGAACAACATAATTGTGTGTTTGTAGCATGTTGGCACTATGCTACAACTTACTGTTGGTTTAGAAAGCGACCTTCAAGTGGCAGAGACTAATGATTGTTTGTGAGAAGATTTCACTAGGGACCTTGGGCAGTCCAAACAAAGTTGTCCTTTCACACTAAGTGCAATTTGTAAAATGTCACAACCATGCTAAAACGAAGTACATGACACCTGCTAAACTGCTGTCATGTGATGACTCTTGGTGGAGAGCAGTCCTACAACATGTATTTGTACTTAAAGCTTGGTTCGTACTTCCTGCAAATGCGATGTAACAAATTCGCAAATGTACAATTTGAAAGAGCTGTGGGCAACTCTCCTAAATTGTCCTAAAACACCTCCTCCCCCCCCCCCCCAAAGAAAAAAAAAAAAAATACAACAAGCTATTGTAGGCCTAATCATTTTAAAAATATTAAATGCCAGAACCAATTTTTTTTTGGGGGGGATCATCTTTAATAATTAGATGATATCGGCTTTCCAACAGTTATTTTAATTGGCGTCAAGTATTGTCAACAGTGCATGACGCAAAGAAAGCACAAATGTAAGTAATAATAGTTGTGTTTCCTTCTTTGAATAAATACCGTCGGAAATATCAATATTTTCCTTACGTTTAAAGTTCTACTTGATTGCAACCCGCACCCATCCAAACTCTTTGTATAATGAACAACTTTGGACGGTTCTTACAGTAAGGGAGCGTCTCAAAAGTCGGGCACGTTCCTAGCGCAAAAGAACGTTCCTGCGGGCATATGCCCGCAGGATCGCAACATCATGACAAAGTATACGCGGAGCGTTCCAAAAGACCGGTCCTGTGGTACGGACAAAAGCGGCGGGGATACTCTTGCGATCCAAAAAGAAAGTTCCTACCGTTCCGACTTTTGAGACGCTCCCTAAGTCATCCACAACACAACTTCTTGGAAAACCTTCCTTTTTTTCCCCATCCAGATTATACATGATCCTTCTTGAAAATGGTGTCCCACACCACCAATAAACGAGCAATCCACAACTGACAATGTATGCTTCATGCCCCTGGGAGATTACACTCAGACACTTGCACCCCCATCAACCCTGGCCTGGACCAGGAGGGTATTCTCTCCTTAACGAGATGGCTAGACAGCAGTTACACCAGACACAACAACGAGCAGCAATCCAGTGTTCTCTGTAACAGTGCCTGGTCCGCTGGCCAAATGCCAGTTAAAACACCCGAGGACCAGTCAATATTCTCTTCAAGTATTCGGTTGGCTAGCTCATTTTTGAAAATGTCCCAATTAATATCAAGTACAGAAAGCGAAAAAGCTGGACAAAAGAAAAAACTAATATAAATAAATAGTAATCTTGCGGGTACAACCATGTGCACTTCTTTAAGGGTGAGTGTTGGCTCTGGAAAGAGCCGGTTGAATCTCGACGTTTCAAACAGTATACTCTGCTCGTCTTCAGAGCCAACACTCACCCTAAGAGATTTACACATGGTTGTACCCGCAAGTTTACTATTTATTTGTAGTTTCTTCTTATGTCTCAACACCATGCAAAGCTTCAAAACAATACTAAGCTGGACAAAGTGAAGGAGACGGAGGAGTGAGGACTAGTGAAATCACAAGCTAAATTGTCCTGCTGGCTAGTCACTGAAACTGTCAGTGCACCATTCTCATCACCCTGGCTACCAGCTAAATCTTCCTACATGTACAGCATAACACAGGGACAACCCACTGGTGCCCTGCTGCTGACCCATGGCCCTTGGCCTTTAAGGATGAAAAGGGGGGGGGGTATATCGACAGAGGCTCCGCATGATTCAATCTCTTCCTCCAGCACCAATCAAAACAAAATTATCACCGTGGTTCCCAAAAGCCTAAGCGCCACAAAAAGAGACAAACGTGTTGTCAGCTGCAGACAACCCTCGGGTTTTATACATCAACACACCTGCTAGCTGATTAATAACCCTCGACCTTTAGCAAATACAAATACTTGATCGTGTACGTTCTTGGGCTGAGAGTAAAGGCTGACCTGGGTGCAATTTCACAAAGCTGTTAAGCAGAAAATACTGCTTGACAAATTTCTTTGCTAAGCAAATATTCAGTTGGGCACAAGCCACATCAAGGCCAACTCAATGTAACTACAGATGTTAACCCTTTTCTGCTATAATATAAGCAACAATATTCTGTGCTTAGAAAGTCTTTGTGCTTATAGGCTATATGAAATTGGGCCCTGACACATCTCCATCCCCCTCACCACCACCATCTCTACAATTTCATTGGATTGATTGGCCTTCCAATGCCGGCAGGGAAAGGATGCTGCGCTAATACAAATAACTGGACTAGAAAATTACTCTTGAAATTGAAAAAAGTATAAGACACAAGCGGAGCACAAAGTGCACATGAATTGCATCATGCATCCTTGGCCTTTTCTACACATGAAAGCACAACATGACAAGTCCGCAGGAAAACAGTGAAAATGTGCAATGTTGATGTTCAGGGGATTATTTCGTCCAGCAGTTTTGCATAGCAAAAAATTCAGACATAACTTCTTTTGCACACTGAATGCTCATATTGAGCAGCAAATCCTGAATTTTGAGTAGCAATCGAAAAACATTTTGTGTAGAATTTGGCTCTGCTATGTACACAGGAAATCATCCACTGACATTCATTTGTAAAGTACAGGTAGATGTTTACTGTAAAGCTGGAGAAACGAAACCAATGTACAATCCAAACAAGAACAAATAGTTAAACTAACTGTAAACTTTATGTTGCATTTCATTTCCTTGTTTGTGCAAACCAAATATTCTTGATAGAATATAGGTGCCCTTTGTCTCCACTGGAAACGCATTCCAATGTGATCGACTGCTTGCATAATGTGCTAAAATGTGTTTCAGTGCATGTTAATGCCAACAAATCAGCTCAGACAAGAAATACCTCTATTGGCAAAAAAGGATTACCAGACAAAAATCATTCCCAAAAAGAAAACTGCTGTAGATGTCATGGACAATGACCTCTTGACTAACAGTGTTTTAAAACCATCTTTAAAAGTTGTAAAAAATATGAACTAATAATAATATGAGTAAGGAAAGGAGATGACAAAAAGAAGAGTTGTCAGTGTAAACCTAAACCTAAAATATCTCGTCCGTCATGCTAGACACAATTCGTAGCTATTGGCTGGGCTTTCCCAACCCAGATATTTTTAAGTCGGTATAAATAACCGACAAGAACACATACTTCCCGACAACGTAACGTCTCAAAATAACCCGCCTACGCTTCTGATCTAACAGTGCCGCCCAACATATGTTATTAATGACCCAGTTTTATCTGGCTCGTGCAAAATGGGGAAACCCCCCCTTCAATATGTTGGATACAATCGGGAGTAGACGTGTTTGTCCGACAGACGTTTGCGGTTACATCACTCCCTGCGGGTTAAACTCATTGCCGGAATCATCGAGACCCCCACTTTAGCTGAGGTTGCTCACAAGCGCTTTGAGAGTTGATAACCTGACCTTCACCCCCGACGGATCAGCTTTTACGAAGCCGCGCTGATTTCCCGATCTCGTTCTGGTCACTATCTTGATTAATGTGATTATGTAATCAAAGACACTGCGCTGGCGTAGATTGTTTTCATACTTCACAGCAACGCTCACGCTCGGCATGTGTATGAGCAGTGTTTGCTGTTAAACCTGTTCAGTGACTGGCCGGCAGGACTAGTTAGCTTTTCATTTTACTGGTCTGTCAACTTTTGCACTCGTCAATAATCATCAGGGATGCTTTTCAACAATGAACTAGCTAGCCGGTCTACTTGGAGTACTGTCTTTTGTGGCATTTGGCCAGCAGACCACCTTTAATGAAAAATGACGATGAGCTACAATCAACATCAATGACCGTGGATGATCAGCTGATCTGGGCCAAAGAATCACAGCGATTGTTAAAGACTTTGTGGAGACTTTTAACAAGTTGCAGGGATCTCTATGACCGTGGATGATCAGCTGATCTGGGCCAAAGAATCACAGCGATTGTTACAGACTTTGTGGAGACTCACAACAAGTTGCAGGAATCTCTTTCTCTGATGGTAGTGATCGACCCACATTTTTGGCAAAGGGCCACCGCATGTTTGGGGGATAACCCTTGTCTGGAATAATATGAGGTTTGGGGAAAACCCTGACATGAGGTTAGGGTCGTTACATTTTTTACTCCGACTCTGGAGGGCCGTCTTAGGAGTCTAAAAAGGAGACAGCAAGATCAATGCCATCTGATGGAGGGCAGAACCTTTCAGATGTCAAAACACTCGGATTTCTGTCATCGATATGTGGGAGAAGTTACGGTCTTTCTATTGTAACTTTTCCTTTGAGACGGATCACGGCAAAGAAAGAAACATCCGATAACAAATTCTCATGGAATAGTTTGGGCAGGCTGCCATTTTTTTGTACTCTCTCTGCAAAACCACAACACAGAAGATTAGAGTTACATTGTAGAACATTTTGACAGTTCTCTGTCAGAGCATTAAAATTAATGAACTCTTTAAACTCTTCTACATGTACATGCTAAACCGCCCCACCCACTTGATGGGGGGGGGGGGGAACTTTACTAGCATGACAAAACATTTATCTGATCTGATTAACCTTATTGTCCAGTTAAGACGTGTCTAAAACTAAAGTTCAGATAGCTAAAGTTTAGATGCAAGTTTAGAAGAAACTTCACAAAGCTGCACGCATTGGGTCCCGGTTGCGCCTAAATGCAGCACAAAACTGTTTCTGTTACCATGTATATATCGCTACAATTATCTTGTCACTGGAGTGGAGGGGGGAGGGGGGGAGGGTTAAGCTAGCTTCTCTCATTACCACAAGGCCATTAATACACCCAGGATTCACCTTAAGGGACTGCATTACGCAATGTCTGGCTCCATTAAATGATGACCCCAAATGAACTCAACCGGTAACTTACAGAGGACAAGGAAGGTCTGTCTGTTCCTCCTGGATACACCGAAGGGGTCCTTGATGGGTTCAGGGGAACAAAGGGTGTAAGTACCTAAGGAAACCGGGTGTTAATGGGTGTTAGTGGAAGTCTGTGCACTGTCTGGAGTGGTTCAATATGTAGGCCTTCATGTAATACATGGGCCTTGTTACATGATGCATTTGTTTTACATTCAACTTCAGTCCTGATACTTCAAGGAGGCAACGAAGGCGATTGCCTCCATGCCCCCGATCACAATGGCTTGGTGCCCTTGAAATGCTCCAGTAGAGTGCCCTTTCCCTTTCAAAAACAAAGCTTACAGGCCTGCAACTTGGGAGGCAAATGTAACTGAGCAGCATACCGCTTAAGATTTTTGAGCTGCGCATCCAATGTTGACGACAAATTTTACTATGGAAAAAAAGACTCCAGGTCCAAAAGATGGCTTCTTCAATGTTCTCAACTAAAGATTTTAATCATTAATTTTTTTTTCTCACTGGGTCTGTCTGTTTTTTCTATTTCTTTTTATTTTAGTTTTTTTTTACCGTTTTTCTGTTAGAACCCAAGTTGAAATAAGTTAAGTAATTGGCTTTTTAGGGCTATCCTTGGATAATTTTGTGCAGTTTTCTTGTTTTCTAAAAAATGTGGTTGATTTTATTTCTTTGTAACATCCTGGTGCTGTGTGTGTATTTTCACCAAATTCTAGTATTTTATCCGAACAAATTCAAACTCAAATTGATTTTGATTCAATTCAATTTAATTTAATCAAATAAAATATAACCCAAACCAAACCAAATCAAATCACACTAAACGTTCCCATAGCCCTACACTCCACTGACCAGCAGATAGCAATGACTTCAACACCACAGGACGCAGAAGGCTTTTTTCAATAACAGGGATACATATTTGTGAGCTGATTATTGCCTCCACCCATGCATGGAATGCTACTCCAGGAATGCAGTTATGGTTTGGATAAAAAAAATCTCATAATACATGCAGGAGAGATGAGGGTACCGTACATGTAAACAGCCTGTATGTAAATATTATACGCTGTCAAATAGCCAAAAATAGCCTGCATATTTTATGATCTGTACACAAAGCTGGGTCCAATTTCATAGAGTTGTTTAATGGAATATCTGACCCTGTTGGTTAGCAATGGTGATCTGGGCCTGCTGGTCCAAAACCTTCTTAATCCTTCACTTTGATAATTGTATATAGCAGGAATTGGGACCGTTAATATAAAAAATATAAAAATATTAGACGGAGGTTATTACATTCTGAAGAAATGTTTCCAAGTCTGACAAGACAAGAAGCCTGTTATTACCCTTAAAATGTTGTGCATTATTCGAAAAAGAGCATTACCACCCCCCCCCCCCCCCCCCCAAAAAAAAATATGGTCTGCACAGACTGCAACTCCCCCTTGAAGTGTTCCTTGCAAACATAAGCGCTGGAGTCTTGATTGAGAAGACAATATTATCGGATCTCGATAAACTCTCGATGACGTCAAGCCTCGGCCGAGGAGACCTTGGGGGGACATGACCCCTGAACGAGGAGCGTAAATATAGCGCGAGAAGAGTCTACTTTGTGATTCATGACAGTATTAACCCAGCGCTATTATTCACAAGAAGGGTACACTACACTAGCCTGAAGGTAGTGCTGCAACACCGATGCCAGCAAGGTGATGGCCATTTTAGAAATTACAAAAAGATGAAGGGGGAAGAGGAAAAAGAAATCAATTTTATCTCCCTCTTGCCTGGACGGGTACAGCCACTCAGGATATTTCATCTCAGAACAAAATTGCCTGCTGCGACAGCCTTTTAAAACAGCTTGAATTTAACAAGCAAAGAATAGCTTGAATTTAACAAGCAAAATATTATATTATCTCCTAAATATATCAGCACTATAATCGTATTTGTTTTAACTGTATTGTTTTTGTTGCCATGATAAATGAGTCTTTGAAAAGCACATATGTATCTGTTTTCTTTTGAATCTAAATTTTGGCAGGGTAATATTATATTTTGATGTATAGATTATATTCGTCAAGTCTTTTTTGTTTTGTTCAGAGTTTGTAACAGTAACTAACGGAAGCAGGGTAATCATTTTCAGATATGTCTCATATTTTGTGCGGTTTTTCTATACTGGAATTGATTTCATCTGCTGTTGTTTAGTTTTTAAAATTTGGTCAGTGCTTTTGAGGTAGTGTCCGACTAGGGCGCTCTTATATAACTTTATAGCATTTATTTATTAATTTATTGCAAGTACTACAATGTGTCCAATGTTTTGTGTCTGAGGACAAACTAGAAGACACCTTACTTCATACTAAACACTAAAGTAAACTCACAAGGAATGTCCTGGCTATTTATGATGCTGGCCACACAAACCAACACAACACAGTTAACCGGATTGTGGTAAAACAACAATGACTTAAATGTTTCCCCTAACAGACCTTAAAGTACTGTATGCTCCCCTTTGCCTGGCCAAAACCCACAGGGAAGAAAACAAAAAAACCTGGCACACTTCTAAAAATGTTCACATTTGACTACTGTACCACAAATAATAAGTCCCCAATAGGGTCTAACTATACCATGTAACCAGAGTATCAACCATGTTCCAAAGGGGCACTGCTTTTTCTTTTGGCTGACAGATGGTGATATGAAACAAACATGACAACAACTGTTGTTAAAGTAGCGGTTACACACACCCAGGCACACCTCCTGAGAATTTAACAACTCTGGGTGTTGACAGCCGACGGCAAGCCCACAAATTTTTTGAAACTGAAAACTTCCAGCGAGCCTTGAATGAAGTTATTTAAGCAAAAAAATTATCATAAAATAAAGTACAGATCTGCAACTTGAAACTTTGAAAGAGAGAAGAAAAACACACCCAAACAAACAAGAACAGGAAACAACCTTCGACCCTTTCTCTCACCAGAGCTGCCAACATTTGCATTTGCAACAGGGAGATTTTGTTCTACAATCAGAGAGATGTTAAGAATTAATTAACAAAGCAAGGAACAAGTTTCCATATTCAGGGAGATTTTTCCAACTCGTTCAACAGAATATGGAAAGATTGGTTTATTTTCAAGTTTGGAAATCCAAAAAGACCAGTTGACAGAAGTCTAAAAACCAAAACTTCGGAATTCAAAATGTTGAGACGATGGAAATATCGTGCCCGTACATGAGGACCTTGTTTATGAAATAAGGAGCGCTTTCATAATGAGTATCAACCACTAACTGGTTGAAGGTCTGCAACACCTCTACTCCAAAAAGGTTGTTTGCTCCTACAAGACCCCAGAGGGACAAGTTCACAACTGCCTGTTACATTTCGTCCAGCGACACCTCCCAGACTGAAGCGATAATTGGTGACTGTTGTATTTAGATGGGTGCAAGTTCCCCCCCTCTCTCTGAGTTAGCTATGATAGAGCCAAAAGGGCACACTGAGTGACTTACAAATGTAGGGGCCATTCAGCAGTCAGTGATAACGAATTTCAATTTTTCTTCGAAATTGTTCGAAATTCTTCAGTAGTAGAGTTATTTTTCACAACTACGAGCTTTATAGAATTTCATTTAACCAAATAGGGAAAAAGTTTTCATACTCGGGGACATTTTCAAATTTGCTTAAAAAAAATCAGACTATGGAAAGATTGGTTGATTTTCAGTGAACTTTCTGCAGAAGCAGGGAGAGTAATAGCAATGTAGCCACGGTAGCATTCTTATCAAATCGACACCCAACCATCGCCTCTGATAACGGGAGTGCGCAGAATTGACTTTTTTATCAAACATTTCCTGCAGGATATCCTTCGAGATATATCAGGTCCCACAAATTGTTATCTTTTAATGAATTTTCAAGAAGGAAATTCTAATTTCAACATTTGAACAAGAGGGTGAATCTATTCCCCAGGTTGGGTCTCCCAGCCACTACCCCGAAACTCCACGCTGGACAAACCTGTGGAAGCAGGACCAACTATTACGGGAGGGTTTACCTAGATTGGTAATTACTCCAAAAATTAACGATCATAAAAGATAACTGTAAAAACTACTGGAGAGATGTTGATATTATTATAAAACGTTGTTCGAAACAATAGTTTTAAAGATAGCCTAGAGGTCATTGTTCAAAACAATTAATTGAAAATGAGCAAAAGGCTAAACAGAATATGAGAATGAGAAATGAATATGAGAAAGCATTTCACAAAAATCAGTCATGTTCCAATACAATAAATTCTCATTCAAGAAGAGTATAAAGGACCCTGACCCTGTCTCTAAAAACATTTAACCGTTTGTTTCGTGCTGATAAAAAAGAAATCACAGAGCATGGCAATGGGTGCTCATTAAACAAACAGGAAATTCTTTGTTAATAAATGAACTCAACTGAGAGCATATTTTGTTGGGTGGGTGAACTATGCATGGAGTGTTATTCATTCAAAGGTACTGGGCCCAATTTCATAGAGTTGCTTAAGCAGTAAGTTTTGCTTAAGCAAAAAATTCATTGCTTAGTAAAATCAGATTACCGGCCAAGACTCCAGTCACTTGTTATGCTAAGTAAACAACAGCTAAATACCAGTCACAAGCATTGTATATATGGCATAAAATTTCAGCCAGTAAGATATGTAAAATGAGCTAGCTATATTCGTGCTTTTAAAGCGAATTTTTTGCTTAAGCAGCTCTATGAAATTGGCCCCAGGTCTACATGTAACCAAAAAGGACAGAAAACACACACACTAAACAACAAAACAACGCTTACAGGGGTAGCTTTTCAGGCAACATGGACAGAATTCTTGGCAATAATGTTTGAATTAAAGCCAAAACACGATTTGGTAAATCCTGATTTTTCAAGCCTAGGCTACAGCAAAATTGGATACCTACTTCCAATAATTTCTGGTATTAACACAAAAACAAATGCACCAAATCAAATGCTCAGTATTACAGAAGTAAACAAAATCACTCGTCATAAAAATTGTATACAAATAAGTAAATAAAAACAAAATAACAGACTTCAGGTCTTTGTACTTGTTGATCTTGTCAAGTCTAAGTCAAATGACGGTTGTTTGGGAGCAATTTAAACATTTGGCAACAACAGATTCAGCAGATACCTACCTTTGGAGGGGGAGCTGTAAGCTGCGGAAACGGCTGGTGCCCTGCCTTGGCCCTGCTCAGATTCGTCGAGCCATCCATACTGACCAGGTCAGGTCCCTGTCCAAACCAAGAAAACCAAAAACCGAAAAACCCTAAATGAATTTATAATCCTTTTGAAGAAATCAACAAAGTCTCTGTCGAGGTGTGAACAAAATCATAGATTACACCTATGAAAAAGGCAAATATTCCATGTGAGGTTGGTAGTCCTTATGTTTCCATTGCCTGATGCGATTATTAAACATCAACAGCTGATTATGTGTGTACTACGCACGTGGGTTCTCTCGATAACTTCCATGGACACACTACAAACGTATTTCCTGGACCAAAGCCAAAACAGGCAGAAACATGAATGAATGATAAACGCTCCGCTCAAAACATAATTTTTTTCTTACGAGAGAAACACGTGTACGATTAGTATCAGTTGGCGCTTTTTTTGTTCTTCTGTCAAGAATTTAACGTTGATTATTCCTGAGAGAGCGTACTGCCATTGCTGAAAACTTCCTTAGCACGGTCCCGGAAAGCTTTCTGATCTCCCACGTGTGACCAGAAGAAAAAAAAACGAGAGAGAGAAAACACAAGAAGCAACACAGCAAATGTCAGGAAACCGGGCGCGTCGACTTAAAAATCCACAAGAATTTTTGAATGTCCATGTTGAAGTGGCGGACGGGGATCCTGCGATTTAGGCGGTGTGGAACATGACTTGCTCGCTCCGGAACCGGGGTACACATTGGGTCCCACACTACACAACGTGCCTTACTGTTGTAATGCTGTTATAGCCGGTACGGGGCCTTGTTAGGGTCTCCCATCTGCTTTGCCACCGAAACAAAGCCGTCCAGAATAGCACGTACACACAAACAGTGCATACACACACAACACACTGAGAGAAAATTCCCTCAACCACAAAAAAGTAAAGCGCTCTGCATTAGGCTTAGGCTGTGTGCACGCTCAGCAAGCCTACTACTAGGTTTCTCTTTACCTATTCCATGCATAATCAGCCCGGAGTCCAAGGACTGCAATAGAGGGGGGAAGCGTACACAATACCAGGCCTTCTGATTGGTCAGGCTTTGTTCCTTGCCATTCAGCCCTGGCCTCATCTGCCTGTCAAGCACCAGACAGACTCTACCATTGGAGGTCATAGGGGGTTTAAGTAACCACTGAGGGGGACTTCACTTCAAAAGGTGCACTTTTCCTCCATGCTTTTGTGAATATAAAAGTTCAGCATGTGGTCCTGGAACAAGGAGGGATAGTTGGCCATGATAAAGAGAGCAGGCATACTAAAAGTGTGAAAGGCTAACTACTGAACCCCAGTGAGGCATGGCTCCTTTAAGAATGCATGGCTCCTTTAAGAGCAATTGTAAAGAGGTGTTAGGTCATTGGGAAGTAGTACCCTCAGAGCATGGGGGAGACCCAACTATAATAAGGAGAGACCACATCAAAAGAATAATTTACCTAATAGCGGCAATGGTTGTTGAAAAAACAACAACAACAACGAAACAAAAGAAAAGTACACAGTATGAAGTTAACCTCAAAAGAATAATTTACAAAATAACAGCACTGGTTGTTGTAAAAACAACGATGACGAAACAAAGTACACAAATGAAATTAACCTTAGCACACCCAACACTCCAACAAATTCCACTCCTAAAAAACAACAACTTCCAGACGATATCGAAGCTATCCCTTCTCTGGATTCAAATCCTGTCCCACATAAATAGAACAACATTCACCAGAGCTGAACACTATGTGCTTTGTCTTATTGCAAAGAGGGCAATCCCACAAGAAACAGAAACTGTCCCTGTTGCCAATAAATTTTACCCTTGTTAAAAAAAAAACACCACCACCATTAAAACTGGCAGCTGTTTCAACTTTGGCTTATTCACTGCGCAGTATTTTAGTCACCAACGACCTAAACCACACAAAAGGAGAGAAAACATTGGCCATTTGTCAGCAATAATTGCACAAATGATCACTGGATTTTTTTTTTATCAGGCTCAAGCAATCCAGACTGAAGGATACAGAGGGATGTAATTTGAAAAAGTGAAGCTCCTCTCTCCTACCCAAAAAAAGAAGCTAAAATTAACAGTTTACAGCGTAGGTCAAATTTCAAGAACTTTAAAAACATAATTTTATCAATTTTATAAACCTGAGCTCATGCTAGCTAAACACAGGAAGCTTTTCTAAGCCGCTTATTCTAAATGTGGAGTGGTTAAATTTAGAAAACGGAAGTAGACACAGTAAATCCCCCCTTTTTGAATAAAGTAATTAAACTATGAAATAAACTTCCTGCTTTGTCCTGGTAGAAAAAAAACGTTAAAGTTTCGACAAAGTTTAGGGGGAGAATTCTTCGATTAAAAAGGGACTCCAAGGTCAAATAAAGTTTTTTTCCATGCAGTTTCAATCAAACTCTGGATTGTATTTTTTAACAGTCCTTGAACTTTGACTTTGAATAAAGGTACGGCAATAGACGATGGGAGTGTCACATGAGGCCTGGCATACGTCTTTCTTAATATTTATGCATGAGGTACGTCACAATGCCAATCCAAAACGAGGGGACGGGCGCAGCCACTGCTAGTGATGGGGGACGTGCGTCCATAGCCTCATTTTGGGTAAGAATTATGACGTCATGCATAAATATTAAGAGAGGCGTATAAGGCGCAATATAAATACTCTTTTATTATTATTATTAAAAATGTGATATTTTGTCAACACAAGAAATTCCAGGTTTTTGGAAGTTTTAATGCATGCGCAAGGCTTGTAGTGTGTCCACCAGGCCTGTAAGGAATAACATGAAGGCCACTGGGGCGATGGGCAGAATTGCCCTGGTCTTGGCCTTGGTGCCCCTTTAAAAGTTTCTCATTGACTCATAAGATTTTAATGGAAGTGCCCTTTGCAAAATGAAAATTGCTTTGCCATTTAAAAGATAAAACTCCATGCATTGCTCTCCCCACCCCTGACCAAATAAAGACCAAGCTTCAATAAAACCTGACTGAAAAAGGTCGGTGTTGGAACCTTTATAAAGGTCAAGCATAGTTCTACCATGAACTATTGCTCCTTGGTTCTACAGTGACAGTGTAGCCGCGCTTTATAAGGCCTTTACTTTTATCTTTAGAAATCAAACTTGGTTTGGGGTGGGGGCTAATTTATCAGTTACAACCACAAGGAAATGTTTGTGAATGGTGGTTATCTGCCCATGACAGTTTGACAAATTCTGGTTTAGCATAACCTGACCACAGGTATGGTGAAATCTCATGGATGTTGAACACAGGAAAACACAACCGACCACAGAGTGTTTGTGTTATAAGAAGTAGTAGTTTTTAGCTAAAGTAGAAGGAATGAAGGACAAACCAACCAAGTCAGGCAGGGACTGAATGAAAACCCAATCCACATACCATGCTCCAGTCTGAGGTGGGACTTGAATGGAATAAATGACAATTACTCTAAGTAAAAAGGTTCACAAAATGCACACAAAATTATTGGGCATAAAAATGCTTGTCCCCAAATTTGGCAAGTTCTGCAATTTCATTTTTTATATCCAACAATTAATTACTTAGTTGTGTAACCTTCAGAAAAAAATACAAAAAGACCACAAAAACCCTAAAACCCCCTACAAAAGTCATTGCTATAATTGCAGCTCACGTGATTAATATTATCTTTTATTTTTTGTATAGGCCCCTCATGTTTCAAATTTTATTTTAAAGCACTTTCAACAGCAACAGAATTTTCTAAATAAAATTTAGTAATAGATGTTTAGGAGATCCCTTGATAGATCCCTTAACTCTAACTAACTAAATATTCACACACTGTACACCATTACACCACCAAGCTAAATTTACATAACAATAGAAGGGTTCTGCTTGGCAAACTGGCTGTATTGACTGGTGGTTGGTAATGGTTAATGAAGTGTGACCCATGGAAAGTGGGAAGGGGGGTGTATGGTATACAGGCTAGCACTTCTTAACCTACTGGTTAATTGGATCAGTGGTTGCATTGGGGGCTAATTAGAGAGTAGCCTGGCTGGATGATTATCTTGTTGAGGGCTAATTGTTAACCACACTCTTATGGTGATCATTCACAAGTTAATTAACTCCTGACTGACACTAAACAAGACTTGTGCATAGTTCCAAACAGCCTAGATGTGTACATGTACAGCATGGAGGAAGAACAGATTTCTTTTGGACTCAAATTTACAGCAGTGCAGGGCTTATAGCTCAAAACTTTCACTGGACCAGCATTTTTTTTTTTACAATACGTGAATCAATGTGAGAAAAACAGTTTCAAAGCTATTTCTGGAACAAGCACTAAGAAAATATTGATCTCATTTGCCTACAGATGACAAGCTTTACACAAGAAATTCCCCAAACTAGAAAATCTGAAGGTCAGATTGCAAATTAGAGTTCAAACAATTTTTACGATCTCCAATTTGAAGCGAATTTACGACGACGCTAGTGGCACGCACAAACACAGCAACATTATACAGCCAATTACAATGAGAATCAAGTCATGGCCACAACTTTGGAGACACAATCTTCTACCCACACTTTACTAGAAAAAACTTGTTTGTAAAACGAAAAACTAAGTTGAGGAAAACTTTAACCCCAAATAAAAAATGTTATAAATGTTATCTACCCCTAATTGATAGTGGCATCTGCCTCATGATGCGCAAAATTCAGTTGCTTGTGTGAAGAAAAAAAGGTAAACAAACCATGTCACAATACCCAGTCACAAAATCTTATCCCCCTACGTTCGACAAATGGTACAGTCCGAATTCTCACAAAAGACCACGGTACATTTATAATGCACAAAGTGTGACTACTCTTATTCATATGTTAATGATATCATTTTTTTCTCTTTCTAAAACCAGCACTTATACTTTTCCCCCCCAGTCTCCTCTCGATTTTTTTATCGTCGATGGACAGCGGGGTCCAGCACAGCGAGAGCGAAGTCTCCTACGGGAATAAACACGCTCACACGATCCGTTAACAGGGAATAGATTCTGAATGTGATGTGACCCCCGGACCGTGAACACCGACCGTGTGCCGTATCAGGAGGCACGATTCCAGGATACGTGTGCTGGGGATTTAATTGCGTCTTTGCTTAAGGGATAACCTTTAATGTTCAATGAAAGAAGGGGGGGGGGGGTGTAGATGGTGTTGTAAGTTAAACAATGAAGCCATGATAAGAGAAGCCATATGCTGGTTTGTCGAGCGAGGAATTCATTTTCAATTACCAAAAGACTACGGTGTATGGATTGTGATTGGGAGTGCATTCTGGAACAGCGATTCGTGTCTGTTCCGTAATTAAGCGAAACTTACATGGATCACGATACCATTTTTACTAGGTAAGGTTGTGAGTCAACAGTGATTCATTTATTGAGAGAAAACAAATTGAGAGTACATTATCTTCAAATAAATAGATTTGTTTCATTTGAAGGAAAGATGATAACGAATGAAGTTAGATTTTTAATTTAATTGTTTGAAACTGAACTTTTGCAGAGGACAATATTTGTTACCTCATAAATGGAACATTTATTAGGAAAAAAGAAGCACAAAAATAAAGCATCTAATTGATGATGATATATTAGGTAGGTGGGTTTTGAAAAGATTTTATTTGAAAAAAGAACACTGCACATGCGTACTCGACACACGCACACAAAAATCCCCACCCCCCCAAAAAATGTCAAAACCAATTTATGTCCAGTGCTTTTTTTGTGCCTAAAAAAACACCCCACACACCTGTGACTACCAGCTTGTCTAGCCAGAGAGTTAGTCTGAATCTAAACAGAAAATAACAGTTTCCGAATGGCTCAGTTTTAAACCTTTTCACATACATGTTAGGACAGATAAAGTGGCGAGTCTAAGTGACAGACAGACCCACTTGCTAACACTGCGTGGCAAAATTACATGTTTACCATTTACTGGTAAGCAAATTTGTGTGCTTAGTAGAACAGTTTGCATTTTTTTTTATTATACGTAATTTCAACACAATTAAGAGCCCTGGCAGTGCATGTGCACACTCACAATGAATGCATCGATGGGTCAGTTTCTTGCTTAATAAGAGTTGTCATCAAGCATGCCTTTAACTTTGTTTACGGTAAGCAGTGGATAAAAGTTATGAAACATAGGGCTGCTCTCTGTACAAATTGTAAGCAAAAAATATTTGCTTCCAGTCTTTATTTTCAACTGGTTGGCGGCCAAACAAATTCCCAACTAGAGTAGGTTTAGCCTCGAGATAAAAAATTCTTGTTTATTCAATGTTAAACAGAAAAACAAATTATCTTTGGAAAGATAAAAACAAATTCCCCAAGCTTGCAAATTGGACGATAAACAGCACCAACCAATTACTTTATTTCTCAGTTGGCCACACCAGCTGATGCAAGTCATTACGATGTGGATGGCAGGAAGCTCTGACCAGCTTCAGGAAGAGTGACGCAGAACTGCCTTAATGTGATTATAGCGACTAGGGGGAGGGAGGGGGAGGAAAGGCACGCTTACTGGGATGGGGGGGGGGGGAACTGTAAACATGATTCAGTGATACATACACGGTTGATGTTGTGTTGTTTATCGGCAACATTTTTTAAAGTAAAAGGTTACTTTTTATTTTGAGGGGAACTACTTTGTGATTTGAGACTGAATTTCAATGGTGGGGTCGGCATAAGTTTCACGAATGCATTTCAGTATGAGTACATAAATACAAATAACAATACAATCTGAGATTAGACAACAGGACCGTATAAATACAATTATTTAGGGCCCTACATTAAAAATAAATAATAAATGTGTGCTTGTTTTTAACCCTTTCGTAGCTTTGTTTTCCTGTCAGTTGACAGTAAAGTTGAGAAAACTTGTGTGCACAACTTTCCACGTAAACAAACCTTCACTTCGAACGCAAACAATGTTTTCAAATTTTTGTTGATCTCTCTTATGTTTCCAACCTGAAAGCTTGAATTTGGTAAGTCAAACAAAACAACTGTGAAAATCATTCAAAAGATAATTACATCCTCTACAAAATAAACTCAACGTGTAACACGAGAAAATAATCACACCAACAGTTATCCGATGATTTCTGGATACGGCCGGAAATCAATTGAATTTTCATGGCGCACTGAGGAGCGTGTGCGTTAAGTTTAAATATTGCGTGCATGCTAAAGAGTTAAACACAATCAGTGATCAGTGTAAATAACTTTTTAAAAAAATCCCAGAGCTTTCTACATTCCTTTTATTACTGCACGAAAGGCCAAAATAGGGCGTTATGAAAAAAAGAAATTATTTAATATTGTGAAATTGGGTTAGTGTTATGCAATTGGGTTATTGTGGAAATTTCAGTCAAGAAAAATGAGAAGTTGAATGTTGATTGATGATTGATCTGAAAATGAATCATTGAATGTTGTTCAAAAAGTCAAGCTTCAATTTTTCAAAATCAAATTCTTATTACAAGCATGAGACAGATTTTAGAAGAGCCATGTTTGCATAAACACAGTCACCAATATTTCACTTTCACCCACTTAATCTCAGGTACATCACGATGGAGGAGTACACATGGTACATGAATTAAGAGGCCTACTTTTGTCTACCAACCACGCACTAGCAAACTTTAGAGCACAACTTGCACAAAAACAAGTCAACCTATAAAATTAAAAGTAAGTAAAAAAATTCCGTGTCGCACATTTTCAACTTGCTTTTTGGGTAACATTTTATACGATTACAAAGCTAAGAATAATGAAATAATCTTACAGTGTATTTCAGCATCTCATGTAGACCACATTTTAGAGCTCTCTCCGGGAAGAAAAAGATAGAAAATCCTCACCAAAAAGCGACTATTTTTAAGCCCCAAACCAACACTCAACAGTACCACCAACCGGGTAAGTCACACCATGTGTGGTGGTATGATGCTTTACTATTGAGGGCGCTGTTCATGATTAGTGTTATTTTTGTAAAGGTGTCAAGCTCGACGACAGAGGGCGCTATTCAACTTTAATGGTGACCTTTTTCAACTAGTACAATTATTTTTTTATGTGTGCTTATGGACATTTTTATATGCAGGTTTTAAATTCAGCAGTTTGTAGCTTACAATTCTGCCAGAGTTAAAAACATCTTATGCAAAGACAAAAAAGGCAACAGTTAAAAAACTTCTAGACAGAAATCTGCACAACCAAATCTGACTTTACGCTACAAAATAAAAGTGAAATAAAAGAACATTTTCCACAGCAAAGAGGTAAAATTGAGAACATCTACCAGTAGAGACTACATGAAACACAACAAATCCCCGACCCTCATCACCAAACAGCCCATGTCTCTCAACCATGTTTGTTTGTGAACAGCAAAAAGCCCATGACAAGGTACCAAAGAAAAAGATGGCATTCTAATTAAAACTTTTTTGTTTAAAAAAACTTTTCTTCACCGAGCTGAAGCCCAGCTCATCCTGTTCCCACCTTTGCGCACCATTGAGCCAAGCCAAACTTCCAGTTAATCTCAAAGGCAGTACCGATGAGGCACCATCCAGCAAACAGAGTCCAACATTCTCCTGATCAAATGATCACTGCATACTGATCAAAACCTTCAACTGTCAACTACCGGTTCTTTTCAGAACCAACACTATTCAAAAGAGATTTACACATGGTGCTACTGCAAACCTCAACTTATTATACTCCCAACCTGCAAAGTTTCAAATCCTACTTAAAACAATACAAGACAAAAAACAAACAAACTTAACCCTCCTACTCTTTGTACCATTTCTAGCGAATTGACCAACCAAAAGAAACCACTCAACTGCGGGGATTGTGTAAGGTGGCACAAAACTAAACAGTGTACATGTGTGTAGGCCCTACTATGCCTACTGTGTATCTAGTATGCATTAGAACCATGATGTCAACAAAAATGAATTAATATTGTCATTGCAGGCTGACAGTAGTTTATCCACCTTTCAAATAATCAAAACCACAATGGATGTTTTCCAATGGTCAGACAGTATGAGGGTGAAGGGTCGAGCCCATCATTACTTCAGAGCTGGTTTAGAATTAAAAAAATGTTGATACCCAAAAAACAAAATAGTCAAAACTGAAATGTAATTTTGACTGTCCATTATTTTGGAAGCGTGTGGTTTAACTATGAAAATATTATATGAAGCCTAAAAAGCCAGATGTTTGGTTACCATTTTGTGTTAAGGTAATTCTTGATTTCTACTTTCAACTTTGCCGATAAATTTGATGAGTTAGACTTTCTACTAAACATCAGGGTAAATTTTGCCTTGCAAGAATGGCAGTATGGCATTTGAACTGGTTGCTAGATTCTGGAAAGCAAGATAATCTTTTGTTAAACCCATTTTGTGGTTTTCAGTTCGATGAAATTGAACCCCTGCTTTGTGCAGACGATTTGTTCAGCTTCAGCCTGAAGTTTAGGTTATTAACTTATACCAAAATAGAGCCTCCTTTTTTCTCACCTGTGTTTTCTTTCGAAGTTCCACACACTTTCTCATCTTACAGATTTGGTGTCCCGTTCGACGGTTCTTGCAACTGGAACAGTCCCCGCAGTTCTGTTTCGTCATGCACGGCTCGCAGACTCCACATCGCTTTCGCTTCTTCTTCTTGTTTCCGCTACTACTGGACCCGTCCGCCATGTTGCCTGGACTGCAGGCACCATTGTCACTCTGGTTCGCCGAGAGGGAACCGTCACTCTGGGTAGGGGAGAACATGGAGCTGTCCTTGGGGGAGCCTGGGGACGAACTGGAGCTCGGTAAGGGGCAGGAGCGGGGGATGTCGATCTTAATCGGAGCCGAGGATCCGAGTCGCGAAACTGGAAAGATGGGTTGGAAGAGCTGAGATTGCCCTGCACTCGAACTTGCTGGACCAGCTGGTGGTATTCCCGATGTCTGTTTGAGAGACTGAGGGCGCCCTGAGGAGTGAAATATCCTGCTATCAGAACCGCCCATGCCCGATTCCGGGCCTGATTTCGGGTCAATGTTTTGCTGCTGTTGTTGGCCGGTTAAAGCCCAGCGGAGTTTCGGGACTGCGATGCCAAACGCGGACGAGTTTGCGTCGTGACGCAGCTCCTTTCTCTTTGATGCCGAGCTGCTGGTCTCGGAGTCCCGGGAGGAAGAGTCGGATGTCCCCGGGGAGTTGGGCACCGCCTTGGAGGACTTCAACGAGGCTCCTAGCCCGGCGTCTAGTGTTTTCTCGATCATGCTCGCGATGGTGAGACCCATGGACATTCCTAAGCCAGGTTTCGGCCGTTTGGGTTTGGGCTCAGCTTTCCTGGCAACTTGATCACAACTATTCTCTGAGCCGTTTTCCTCGACGTGGCTATACCTGAACACTTCTGGTTTGTGATCGGTTGGGGATGATGCCATGGAGTTGCTCCCCACAGCACATCCAACATCAATATTTTCCGAGACTGAAGAATCGCTGTGTCTACAAGCATTAGAGTTTTTATCAAATTTGGTGTACTTGGGTTCGGGCTCCACGCCGACGGCTACGGCGGGAGAATCTCTAGGCGACTTGCCAAGCTTTCGCTTGCCCCCCGTTGACTTTTCCCTCTTTTCCTTCTTAGAGGTGGGTCCGGCTTCTTCCTTGCCATTCGCGTGTCCGTCAGTCGAGCTTGTTGTCTGTTTGCTTTTCCCACAACAGTTCTTTTTCCCTCTTTCCTTCGGGTGTCTGATGGGAGTTTGATCAAGTATTTCAGGCAATGTGGTGCCGTCGTTTGTATCCATTCTCTTGGTGGTATTGTTATCATTAGAGTCTCTCTCCTCCGACACTCGCGAATTAAAAACAGCTGCATTTTTCTTCCTCCGACTCTCCTCCTCCTTCTCTGCCTCTCGCCACTCCTTCAGAAGAGCCTCTTTACGGCTCTCCTCTTTCACTTTCCTCCGTGAGTCAAATTTCACGATGTCCTTTTTGTTCTGACCGGCCTTGGACCCGGTCCTCTTGCCGTCTGAAGCAGCATCCACACCCATCGTCTTCGTCGGCATGGGGACCCTCACCTCGACGTCATCGTTGTCTATATCCACTTCCCAGGGATCGCTCTTTGGGCAATTGCCTGTTTTTGTCGACTGAGGGCGGTATTTCTCATCAGCGGACTGCCCTCTGTCGTCGGTGTTGACGTTGTCCTCGAGCAATGTCCGGCGGATGAGCGCCTCTACAAGGTTCCCGGATGCCATTTGTAGAAATGCCTGACCCTCTCCTGCTTTCAGCATTCTGGAAAATAAACAAGAGACAAAAAAGCAAACAATAAATGAATATTCATTAAAATCAAAGCTGCTGTCTGTGTTTGACCGCTAGTCCTGCCAATTTCTCTCTCCATATTCTTAAAAAATTGTCTTGTTCCGGTGTCGTGGCCAATGTTCGCCAATCGGCGAAATGTATAGAACTTAAAAGTTTCATCTGCACACACTCTTTTCACTCAACTTTCCACAATTCATGTTTATTGACCAAACCGGGAGGGGGCACACCATGGGACAAACTCCCCAACGACACGGTAGGGCACATCCTAAAATTTATAACAAAATCATAGAATAAACCACCAGCTTGAACAATATAGTGCACCATACACAATTGACCAAAAAGGACTAATATACTGTACTTTGCCTCAAGTGTTTAAATCTGAATCGACGAAACCCATTATAAAAATATCGTCATCGTCTCTCTCTCCTCGTCCTTTCTCAATGGGCTCCCCTAACAAACAGGAATACAAATTAGTTGCACTTTAATGTGTCATAGCGCCCTCAGCGACATCCTTCACTATGACGGATGAGTGTGTAAACACAGCGCAAAACAAACTAGAACCCGATCATGGTCGGCAAAATGCCGCACACACCGCACCGCGGCTAGCTGCAATCGCTCTAGCAGTCCAACAAAACAAGACACGATAAAGTCATTAGCGATCACGGCGTCGGACTCTCCTTCAATTTGTCATCCCAACACCGCCTTCGCGATGGAATTTATGGTTGCCGGTCCTTGACATATTTGCCCAGCCTGTGGCTGTCGTTAACCCGGGCTAGAGAGCCGAGTATACAGCCGACCGGTAGACCGTGGTCGCATGCCACGTTACTCCGAGACCAGTAAAAAAATAAATAATAATAATATCTAGGATAATAATAATGAAATCGTCCTTAAAAAAAATGGCTTAGAAGTGGATGAATTTAGCCTTGGTGTGACGAGCGAATGCATTATAATTGCACGTGGGTATGTTTACGACGCTCCATATAAAATACACGACAGCATAACAAACGACGAGAAGAAAAGAAGAAAAGAAAAAAAATCACATATAAAAGAATTTTTTATTCGATTCTGGGTCGGATCAATATTTCTTCCAAGAACGTTGAAAGCCTCTGTTAATAACTTCCCGTGGCAACTCGCAGTATTTCTTTGTGATGAAATTAGCGTCACTTTCACAATGACCATGACAGTTCAATCAAAGTTTGCGAACACAAACTCCGTATTTCCCATCGACCAAGAATTAATTTGGCTGATTTTCACCCATTTTTACAATCAGAAAAGCAGGTCTAGCAAAAAAAAATTACATAACTAATTGAGGGTAACAAAAGTCACCAGCTAAAGTATGTCAACTGCACAGTTTGTGACTGCTTCTCTGATTACTTTTGCTAAGCAGAAATATTTAAGCAATAGGTTCTGCTTAAGCAGTTCTATGAAATAGGTGATATCACACATTGCGATTGATAAAACACATCAAGATTTAATAGAATAGCTCTTAGTAAAATCGAGGCCTGGTATAAAGGCAACGTTCACATTAATAAATAAAAATGATTTATGTATGATTTGCTTCATCATAACACTTTCATAAGTAGATCTCTATAATTAAACGGGCACTTATATTTCCAATCTCTCTTGTCCCCGCAAAATATACACTGCATTTAAGACGTCTTGTTAGGAGCATTAACGACGAAAAAGCTCCTCCCGTCTGCAAAACTCTCTTCTGACACAGACCGACAACCCCATCCATAAGACATCGATTATACACACGGGAAAGACATTCACGCCCGACCGCAGTGATACCCCGCGCCCCAAACCCGCGTCTTCAAGTTTTGTAAATGGCTGGCCATACCTACTTGTAGCAATCGACGCACACGGTTGCCATTTGCGTGAAAATTATTGGCAGACCAACCCCGTCGGGTACGAAATCCATCAGCGCCATCTGCGTCCAATAATTCGACTTGGAAAAGGTAGAGAACAAGAAAAGAGCGAGAGAGAGAGGGGGGGGGGGGGAGCCGCAATTTTAAAGGGGCTCGCACGCTTAAAAAAATGCAACACACACAATGTGAGAGGTATAAATATATGTAAACTTGCGGGTACAACCTATGCAATAAAACTCTTTTGTGTGAGTGCTGGCTCTGACAAAAGACAGTTTGGTCTCAACGTTTCAAGCAGTATACTCTGCTCTTCTTCACAAAAAGTGTGATTATTATTCAGTCTTCTTGAGACCAAGGACAAAATAAAAAAGGGAAATTAAAATGACCTCATTATAGGGAAATTCTAAAGACCGGGGTACTCCACAAGGAATATTGTTTACATAGTCTAGGGAAAATCTTAAAGTACAGGGACAAACGGAAAGAACAAAAGATGTCTTTACACAGGGATGCATATTTTGAGAGTGTGTGTGCCACATGGAAATGGTACATCAAACAGCCGTAGGGACCAGGCCCCGAGGAAAAGAATTATTTACCAGGCGGCGCAGTGGAAAGGTGTCGATGTCGTTTTGGTATCGTTACCGGAAGAGCAGGGGAAGATAATTGATAAACAAAATTGTTAGACGTTCCTTCTTGTAGATTATTTTGTTTGTAAAACCGTGCGTAGATTGCCGAAAAGTGGGAGTGTCCGGCTTGGTCGGGAGGATGGGATTTGAAGGGGGTGACAGAAACTGGGGTAAGGTAGAGGGTATCAGCTGATGAAGGGCATCGCTGCTGTCAATGTGATGGATATAAACAGGTCCCAGAGGGTTCGCGATGAGTACATCAATGTTGGGCAGAAATGAACCACTGTCGAACTGTTAACTCTAATGGACCCCCTCCCCACCTAGGCATTGACGTCATCTGCCATTATCTTTAATAGCGTTATTCCTGATGATGGACCACTCAAAACGCATAGATTTGTTCGCGCGGCGCAGAATGGACCAATGAGCAACCCTCCATTATTGCCAGAACTTCTTCGAGCCTCGAGGCTTGTTTTATTTGCCGATAAAAGACACCGAGAGGACCAAACTAACTTTGACCACCACGCGAGAGGGCGCCCTACTGCAGTGACGTCATGTGCAGAGAGGGTCTTTTTGTCCGCTTCCGTGTACGTGCTTAAGTTCTCACATGCTCACAATAAGTTTAAGAACTGTTGTTCTCTGCACATTGTGTACGTGTTGAACTAATACATTTCTAGCCACTAAAGTATGCTAAAACACTCTGCGTCCCAAGTACTTCATACCATTCATACGAAGAATTGGAACCACGGTCTGCCAAGGCAGGAATCGCACCCACGACCTGACCTTCACCTCCCCGGAGAAGATGTTTAAACCGTCAGAGAGACCACCACGGTCGCTTTATAGGCGCCAAAGGACACAATCTCAGTACCAAGCCCCGTGAATGGCAAGGAATACCGTAACCTAACCCATTCAAAAGTAATATATATTCTTGACAATTTTTAAACACAAAAAAAACAAAAACAGTTCACAAACATTTCTGAGTAGACGACTTTTGAGTGCGCAAAAAACAGTAACGAAAGTGTGATTTGCTTTCCTCTTTTTTTCACCACCGTTTGGAATCACCACAAGCAGCAGAGACTCAATGGGCTTGTTGTTGCGGGGAATGTTGTTGTTATTATTGTTGCTTTAAAAACCCAGGGGGATAAATTCTGAAAATAGAATCAGACGGTTTTACACTTTTTTTTTTTGTGGTGATGGAAGGGGAGGGGTGGAATATAGGGAACAGAAACCACGAGTCTCACTGCCTGGCAGTTTCGTTCTTCTTGTTCAGCATTCTTGGTTGATGACGCTGTGGTATTGTGTTCGGTTTTTATTGCAACCGCAGAAAAGGCGGTAATAATTGTAAACAATATTTTAACGAAACTGATATAGGTCCTATTTTATACAGCCCCCAAAACACGCTGTCAGAAGTGACATATTTGGGACGCAATTTTTGTTTCTGTGGTATAGGTTTGCCATCCTCAAAACAGGTCCTTCAGGATTCCCTCTTTTAATCAATTTGGAAAACAACATTTGTTTCCCCATTGAGAGCACTAGGACGGTGGCATACTTTGATGACAGAATTGTAATCAAGACACTACCTTCAACTCAAGTTCGCGCTTAAAAAAAATCAAAGGGTCGTTGAGCCAACTCTGCTGGATCGCTCTATGGTCCAACTTTGCAGTCACAACGCGAGAATGACGTGCGTAAATCCCAACCATAACCAGAGTAGAGAAAGGACCCCAAACGTAACCTATTGACCCCAATCCCCAGCCCCACTCATGCGGGTGGAAATTTACTCTAGCACCACCACCAGTCCCCCACCGCTGCACCCGTTAATCCGTCGACCGACAAGTCAACTCGTTCTGCTGCGGGTCCACGCCTTGGTGACTGAGCCTTTTGCGAACAGGGGACCCAGGAATATCCGCAGTCCAAACAAATAAAAGTCCAAGCACGCACCTGCGCGCCTTGGTCAACCGCCGCGGCAAGCCTGGCCACCCCGCAAGCTGGGCCCGTCGTTTTAAGGGAACCCTCGGTGAACAGTCAACTTCGGTCTGGGACTGGCAACAATTACCTCGTTATAAACAGGAACGTTGTACGAGGACTGCAAAACAACGAAAAAATAAGCAGAAATGAGATATGGGACTTTACATTATTGGTTAGTTACTCACAATTATAGATAACATAAAAACTTACTTAACGAGCAATCGAGAGCTCTTATAATATCAAACATTGTGAGAAACGGCTCCCTTGAAGTAACGTAGTTTTTGAGAAAGTGGTAGTTTCACACCCAAATAATGAAAAACTTCAGCTAAAGCCTTTTGTAATGCATTAGAAAGCACACAAATTAATACAACAAGGGTGTCTTTTCTTTCATTATTCTCTTGCAAATTTGATACATCAATTGAGCCCAAATTTCCACAGGTTTGTACTTATTTAATGCGTATGTTGGGATACATCAAGTGAGAATACTGTCCAGTGCCAGTGTCCAGTGCCTTTAAGCGGAACCTCTTCACAACAGTGCTCATTTATAACGAGGGTTGACTGTCTACTATAGAGCCCGGGCGGTTCTGATTTTAAATGAAATAGCCGTCCCCCTTCTCCACACCTATTTTTTTCTCTTTATGGTTCAGCTTTAAAAATAGTATATATAAGGTCTATTAAAAATGCATCATCGGGAAATTGTAGGCGTCGGCGTGCCTGCAGTTCAGATTGCAGGTAGGTGTGGTGTCAGTGCTATCAGGTACAGCTCAGTGACAGTTTCCCTATCAGATACATTGCCTAGACGAGTGATGGTGACTACGGGGGGGGGGGCCTACATGACGTCAATGTATGGAGTTCTCTTGGGAGATTTTTCCTAGAATATTCAGGCCTGTTTGTGGACGCTAAAAGTAAAAACAACAGCAACTGCAAAGGGAAAAATGCATCAAATCCATCATCATACATAAAGAGCCCGTATTTTCATTAGGCTGTGAATCATAACATTAAAGGGGCAAACATTTACTCGTCACTATGGCATGGCACAATGAATAATACAACACAAACACACACCGCCCTTTAAAAATGCACGTCACGTCCCGAGGTAAGACTAAGCCTAAACTCCGTCTCCAGGCGCAACCCGGATGAGGAGAGACTATCAATAATAACCGCAAGTTCACTGCATCTTATTAAAGAGAGGTTCGGAACTCATAGGGCCTTGTTGTCATTCACACGAGGCAACTTTACTGGCAACTTGGAGCATGCTTGGAGACAACCACGGAACAATAGAGATAACCAACTGCAGTGCATGTAACAGGGCTGGACCACTTTGGTAGCATAGGAGTAATTTTTCATCTGCTTATGATCAATCTTGGTTTCTTCCATCCAAATTAAAGTAACCAAAACCGAGGCTGAAATGGAGTTTTAGTCTGAACAAGTGCATATTAGCTCCAACTATACTATTACTGGATACGAGAAGATGGTGTCAGCATAAGGATATTTGTTCCCTGTCGTGTGATTCAAATTGGGCGCACATGCGGTACCTTTTGGTGACCATGGACAAAACAACAAACGACAACATAAGAAGTCCATAATAACCATAGGGGCATTCAAAGACTGGTGTGCCCCACAAGGAAATGTGTGTACAAAGTATGGGAAAAGGGAAAGAACATCTGAGTGCTATACACACGGATGCACTTTTGAGAAATATGTACCCCACACCGTTATATTTCTTAGTTTGAATGTAGTTGAGGCAGTTTGCACACACTGTTTGTCTCCACACAAACCCCTTTAACCATGTCATTTTGAATCACCTCACGAAGTCCCCCCGTGAGCCACGTCACCCCCAGGGACGGGGAGCAGGAAGGGGGGTAAATATGAAGGGGACGATGACAGACAGGGGGAAGGAGAGGGGGGTAGTACATATAGTCCAATCACGCTGGGTCATATCAGACGTCAGTCTAAATTATCCTTTAAATAACATGGAGCGTTTAGGAGTGGATCGCTTTCAACCACAGAGGGAGTGAGTGACATAACTGGCCCGGCGTGCCTCTTCCGATGAGAAGTTTTTTAAAGGGTGCGTAATCGGAAATGAAACAAATGAATTTGGCGAGCCATCCTTCTTTAAAGGGTTTGTGTAGGGGCCCCTACTTTGTGTAGGACACAAACACTATATCAACAAATGTTCAATAAACCTACACGGTTTGAAGATATAGGCGATAGAAGGCTTCCCTTAAAGTATTACTTCATGAGGTGCTGTAGTTTTTGAAAAAATGGGTATAACAATGTCACGAGAATAATTTTCGCTTTGGGGAGATTTTGTTAGCACGTACAACGTATTTACTAGTAATGGTATAACGCATCGCTCCTTAAAAAAAATCGCTCTGTGATGTTCACCTTTATTCCCGCAAAAACTTGACGACTCATTAAAGCTGCAACTTCTACAGGTAAACTATACATCATTCACAATGAGTAGGGATTCATGTAATGGCCAGGAACAAAACCCTTTAAAGCTACTTGGTATATCAAAAACGCAATATGCTAAAAGCACTTCTTTTCTTCAGCAATCAGTATATTTGGAGAGTATTTGGACCGGCGGTTCAGTAGAAGCAAGTTCACGACACACAACAGCCGTCTGCTGCCGAGAGAGGAATCACATTTGCCGCGAACTGACAGTGAAAACCGAGGCCAAACTAAAGTCGGTTTATTTCATTTTCTGGGCTGTCCTCGCCTCGTAATCCCGCGTCTTGTAGCAGGAAGGAAATACCAAGATGATGTATCAACAATCAGTGTAGATGAAAAGTTGACATTTTTTTTCTTCAAAGTTTACTGCGGGGACGGGCTGATTGAAGCGGTTTAGCGCGGGTTACGTTTTTTTCTTTTCTTCTATAGTCTTCCCCGTGGCTGTTTTAATAGTATGATGACTGTATGAGTTCACGTGGAAATGCGTTTAACTGTTGGAGCGGAGGCTAACGCTATTGCAGATGGCGCGATGCCCGGGCGGTATTATTTTTTATTCAGTGCGCAATATCTTTTATGACAGATACGATTTAACGAAAAGGTCGTCCAGACCAACAAAGCTATTAATTACCACAGATGGGCAATGCTCGATAAAGCAGTCACGAAACCAGACAACCGGATGACATAAACGAGCCATGTTCAGCAAAAGAAAAAAAAACCTTCTTATTATTGATATAAATTGAAATGGCGTCTTATGCCACCAGAACCGTAATTTGAAAAAAGTCCAACTGACTCTAGCAATAACAGCAAAGTGTGAGGAGTGGAGCACGAAGAAAATAAACAGCCCTGCCTCACCGAGCAGTTTGGATATCCAATATATAGATGTGACGGTCATAGAAATTGTACCCCCACTGTTATTTTTATTGCACTTACTTATTATGTAACATTTAATTATTCAAGAGAAGCGCCCTCTCTTGGACAGCATTCCAATTTCGCGCGCTTCCGCCACCCTCATAATGATTCCAGCGAAGACCTGACAACACGTATTTTGTCTTCGTCTGTTTCAGGTAATAATCTTTTGGTTTATTTTCATACATTTTCCCTCTAAAATCATCATTCATGTACATTATTGTAAACTGGTGTTTATCTTCAACCACTATTGATTCTATTTTTATTCATTTCGAGATTATTAGAGATTTAATGGAATTGATTGATTGCCGGACTAAAGATTTGTCCCGGTTTAGTTTTCTGAATACAAGTTAATTATTTATTTGTTGAACTATACCCTTGTAGTTTATTTGACAAGAGTTGCTATTTATAAGTATTTGTTCTTTAAAACATTTCCGATCAGGAGCATCGGCCAAGTTTTATTTGCATTTAAGTTGTTGTTTTCCATCGATAATCAAGATGGCGCATGATGTGAAAATCACATGTCATGATCTTGAGACATACCTGTTTACTTAAAGCCGTTTACGATTTCATTTAATACTGTTTGTACATAAATACTGTTCTGTGATTATTTGTTTTATAAGTTAATTAAGATAATGATTCCAGCGAAGACCTGACAACACGTATTTTGTCTTCGTCTGTTTCAGGAAATAAAATGGTGCACCGAGTGTAAAGAAAACAACTTGCCGTTAGCCTCTATCCTTATCCGACTCTCTTAAGTATTGAGAGGGTCACATAGATATAAACTTTCAGTACACCGCAGCGTGGAAAGCAACCGAGCCGAGTTAGATCAATAAATAGTAGCAATCGTCCAACGTTCACGCGAGAACATCGACAAAGCAACCCCTTTTATTCAAACATTATCGACACATTGCGAGGGTCGACAGTGTTTTTTTTGCTATAGGCCTAACTAATAATTACAAACACAGACAGTTCTTTATAAGTATCACAGAACGCAAAATAATACTTTGTTCTCACGGTAACGGCTGCGAACGCCCACTTACGGTGAATTAACCATTTGATACCCATGTCCATCCAGTCTGACTTCTGTAAATTCCGATACTCCCTTCTGGAAGACAATTTCAACGATTTGCCCAAATCACACCACTGAGTGACGTCGAGTCACGTTGATGGCATGACCAACCAAAATCCAGGCCAGAAACATGACGTAACCACTGCGCCATGAAGTAATTCGCTCACCAAAGAAGAACAAAAAAGAGTTAAAGATCTCACACACGATTTTCACCTTTTCCCGTCCACACGAAAAAAGGCCCCCGACGTGTAAATCAAAACAAAAAACACAAACAAAAACACAATGTTTAGCGTCCACGCCAGCTACGTTTTTAGAGGACGCCTTCTTATTTTGTTCTCCTTTAAAAAACAAAAAAATATACATTTTAACGATCGAAAAAATATAAAAATAGCTCAGTCAGTTGTTGTCTTTCAAAATGTGTCGGGCGGCCATTTTATATATATTTATAACAATATTCCTTTTCATGTTTTCAAAGACAGGACGCTAAACACGTTTCTTTTTTTATTTAGCCTGTAAAATGCAAAACATAAGTCCGTTTATTAACGCAGCCATGCCCACGTACCCACAACCTTGGGGGCAAATCTTCAGTGCGAAGTCACCGAGATTAGCGGCTTTTTCGTTTCAACTGACGGGTACTAAAAAAGGTAAAAGGGAATCAAACGTCGACCCCAACGATTACGGGTTCATTTAACAAAGCGGCATTGAGTCTGAAAGCCTTCCATTTCCCTTTTAAAATATATGCAACCGCGTAGAGATTTAAACGAACAGTATTTTCGGCGGCGTATTGACTGGTCAAAGGAAGAGGTATATACTGACGTATATCCCTTCACTATCATTTAAGATGACTGTAATACTTAAGAATACTTGTTACAAAAAAGAGAGAGTTTAAAGCTGGGGTGTTACAATTGATACCATTGGTGTTGTCACATAAAGATACCCCAATAAATACAAATTTACACAATAGGGTGTTAAAATAACACCTCTGCAAAACTAATTACAAAACTAAATACAATGGTGTGGTTTCAACACTACTACTATTTGGGTTCTTTCTTTCTATTGCATGTGACGACACCCATGGTGTCATTTTTACCACCAAGCTTTTGCAGTGGCACTCGAGTGTTGTACAACAAACGTTTTGTGAAAACGGCAAAAAGTAACATGGAGGGTAGTTTGATATAATTTCACTAATTTAAAAGATACAAGAGGCGTCACGATAACAATAGGCCCTTGCCAATGACGTCACAAGCTCAAATAGCGCCCTCTCTTAGGTCAAAGGGCAGACCTATCATTGTCGGAGAGTCGTGCAGCAGGGCGCGTATAGTACACTCTTGCGTGGTATCCATTGTTTAACCTCGGTAATGGCAGCCTTTAAAATGGGTTCGCAGTGTGAAAGACATTTTCGATGTTGGAGCACGTTTGGAGATACCGGGGGTTAAAAAAGACCAAACCGGAGAGGTTACAAGGCGCATGGGTAACCCAAAACCCTTGACTCATATCCATGGTAGGGAAACATAGGCCGGAAACTTTTATTCCAGTAATCTTTGACTGCGCGGCTGACAAAACATAAAGACACCCTTGTCCCTCTCCGACGTTTCCAGACACGTGCATAATGGGAGAACGACAAAAGGAATTATCGGCTAATGTCATAAATCCAGGGGAACAAGAAATCAAAACCATATCAGTTTGATTGTGATTTATATTTACATTCTGGACAGTGACTCTTTGCGGCTTTGAGGACCTGAGAGGCTTTTGCGATGCCTAAACCAATTTTTTTTCAAAAGGCTCTTTAATCTTAACAGAAGACTTAAATAGGCCTACTGCAGAATATTCAAGTCCCATCAAACATTACAATCCACAAGACTCAATTAATGCATTATATTCAAATACAGCAGACACACATTGTACAGAATATTCTAATAATTTATACAGAAATGGCAAATTCAGAAGTCTCAAATACTGAAGAACATTGAAACAAAGAAAACTCAAATACAGAGAACAGATAAAATTCCGATAAAAGAAACTACAGAATATGCAAAAACAGAAGACTCAAATACTGCAGAATGGACCGTTCCGGCGTTCCACTAAGCTCCGCCCACAGCGCACGTGAGCAAGACACGTGTACGAGCACTCCCAATGACATTCTGCACGATTCTGCCGCGCGTGCCAAATATACGCGCACGCATGACCGACCACAATCATTGCTGCGATTGGTCAAATGGGTGAACGCGCACAGTTTGATTGACAGGCCGGATCGGTCCATATTCAAATGTAGAAGTATGAGCCAACAACATCGTGCAAGACACAGAACTATTAATGTAGGGTCTACCCATTCCTATTTCTAAATTCGAGGTTGTTGTTGCGGACGTGATCGTCGTAGTTAAAAACAAATGGGTTTAAGAAATAAGTTAACTGTCATGACGTGCGTCCGTGTGTTTTAAGCAGGGCGCCGTACTACACTTTGCACCGTAGTAATATTGTGTATTCAGTGCCTATGTTTAACCCCATCCATGTCTATATTCCATCCTGTTGGAAGTAGAAGCTGTCAGCGCGAGAAACAAAATAGAAAAAAAAAAGATGGAGAGATGACGAAGAGGTATTCGCATCTGGCATTTAGATTGTCGTGTCGTCGGCACGGAGAGAGAGAGAGAGTTAGAGAGATCGCTGGATGCAGACGACACGACACGTACGCATGGCTGGGCCCGTTGAGATCCCGCGCTTTCTCTGTTGACAAGCTTTAAAGTCTACACACACCGCTCGATAGAGGCGGGGGAAAAGCTAGGGTTATAAATAATATTAACGAGCTTCTCGGATGGTACAGTTTTGTGACGTGTGGTTTTAAGTCTGGTTCTCATTTTGGTGCTCCTTGTTATGTTAGAGAATGTTGCAGTGTTACTCTTATTCAAACGATGTCACTTAAAGGCGTATGTCGACTAGTAAACCGGTGACCGTTCAAAGTGTTCATTTTGTCCAGAACATATTTTTCAGATATCGAGTAAGAAACCCCGAGGGAAACAGACTGCGTACACTTAATTTAATTTTGAGTAAGCACGGGCATTTTTGTAAAACGGGATTTGAGCCCGCAACCTCAAGACACCAGTGCTCTATCAATCTGGAATAGAGATTTCTGTCAAGTTTGATCCAGATTCGTAGACTTTCAAAGTCCCTCCAAGCCAGTTGATGTTACGCCCTCTACCGGTTACCTGTACAAAAGCTAGCGTCGCCAATTTAACCAATTCGAGGCAGGTATGACAAACATAGCCTGGTCCCATTTCAATGAACTTCCACGAGATTTCAGTTCGTACTGAGACGGAGAACCTGACTGACCTCAGTAATAATTTGACTGGTACAGCTCACCTTGTGATTCACGCAGAGACACGATGAAATCGGATATCATAGCAGCTTAATGGTGTCTAAATTGGTTAATAAGCTAAATGGCTCAATGCCCCTGTAGAGTTGAAAATCATAGCAACAAAACACACAAGGGTCACTGAATATGATACACCGTGCACTTTCAGGATGATTGGTGTTGCATCGACCAGCGATTGGGACCTGAATTTATTAGCGAGGTTATAGTGAGGTGAACCCGTTGCGTCACTCTCACACAGGACCTGCCGTGTCCGAACCTCACAATGTGGTTCAGCATTATTCGCATGCCATTTCTATGAATTTCCAAAGCAATACCATTTGAAACGTGTAGTTAACAATGGAGAGCATAACAACAACAGCAACAACGAGTTCTAGACGATGTACGTTTGGCAGACTAAAGAGTCTGTTACTAGACCAGTCAGTCGTTGGTATCCTGACGTCCCGACGTGCGAATATACTTGATACTATTACATCTAGCGCCAAAACTTTGGCCGTGTCCGAATTGGCGACTTTGGCTACAGCTACGGCTAGATGAGCGCGTCTGTCAGTGTTGAAGATTGGCAGACGCGCGCGCCCTAGCCGTAGCTGTAGCTGAAGTAGCCAATTCGGACACGGCCTTTCTTGAAATCGTTTCTGATTCATAAGTGATTCAAATATGACATGGACCAAAACGAGTGTCCCTTTAAAGGCACCGTTATTGTTTGGTAATTGTCAAAGACCAGTGTTCTCACTAGGTGTATCCCATCATAACCATTAAAATAACAAGCCTGTGAAAATTTGGGCTCAATTAGTCATCAAAGTTGCGAAGAAATGATGAAAAAAAAAACCCTTGTTGGACGAATTTGTGTGCTTTCAGATAGAAATAAAAGACTTCTAGCTAGAAGTCTTAATATTTTAGTGAGAAACTACCTCTTTGTCACTACGTTACTTCAAAGGGAGCCATTTCTCACAATGTTTTAAAACAGCTCTCCAATGCTCGTTACCAAGTCAGTTTTTAAGTTAATATTTGTTTTGAGTAATTACCAAACGTGTACCTTCCCTTTAATTTGGCACAAAGTACCAGTGGCCAGGTTTCTGAGTGACAGAAAGGACAAACAAAATGGCCGAGGCGTGATGAGGAAAAAGTCCTGCGAGGGAAGCAAAGTGCAACTCTAAAGTCCTCACGTTACGAACGGATTCGTGTAAGTCAACTCAACCGTGGTCCAGCCTACGCATGGCGCATTAAAGCGAGTATGCCCTACTACGAGAATCACACAGAACATGAGTTTACCTATTAAAGAAAGGAAGGGGAAAGAGAGAGAGAAAAATAGTGCAAAATACGTTGAAAGGCAAATCACGAATGTCGCCTGAAGCGAGTGTCGCAAAAAGCAAACAACATCCGGTAATATGCGAGCCAGTCAGCCCGCCTGAAAGAGAGCTTGCAAAGGTCTCGTTAGTCAACGTTCACATTTTGACCGGGCACGTCAGGTTACCACACATTGAAGTCTGACTTGCTTCGTCCGACTGACGACAGTGTTAACACCATAGACTTCGTTATGGCGCAGACTTACTCATGTTAGTCTGGCGTTGGTATCTTTTCGCGCGATTGTGCGTGTTTAATTCAGATTTATCGAGTCTTAAACCTACTAATTTATCGAGTCTTATACCTACCCTCATTTTTATTATGTGTTTTATGTATCTTTATCAAATTGGCCTCCATTCTGTTAATTTTCTTTGACTGTAAAATTCTTGAACAACTCTGTTCTCTATATTACATGGTATATGCAATATGTAATGCGGTTGTATTGTACAGTATGGACAAACATCTGAAATGAATGGACCCTTCCCATGAAATATGCTAATTACATTCACGCATGCGTACAGACCCTGTTGGTTGGCAAACACCATAGAGTTGTGCACTAAGCAGACGCGCAATCGCCTCTGCGTCACGCACCCATTAGCCGTGTATGTACAAAACAGCGCGATGTTCCCTCATTTTGCCAACCAAAACGTTAGTGCGCACGAGCTATGTGCAATTTACGTATTTCATGGGAAGGGTCTATTGAATACAGCCGAGACTACCCAGTTATAAACCAAAATGTTGACTTGCATATACGTCCCTTTAAAAGATGGCGGAACCAAGTAATTTTCAGCATGATATGAAGAAGAGCACCTCGTGTCACGCACTCCAGGGTTCCTAGAGGGGTTTGCCTTGTACCGCGTCAAGCAGATGAACCCACGCCTGTCAAGTGGACCGATCGACGGTATAAATCCTACCGGATATTGGCCGCTGAGATGCGTTGGCGGTTTTACCCTTAAAGCAGCCGTTCGCAAATCCGTAAATGCATTTCATATTTACGAGAAGGAAACAAATCAATATGTTTTTTTGTAGCCTGGGATATCCTTAATGGCACGAAACACCTCTTTCTAAAAATCTACGATACTTCAGAGGGAGCCGTTTCTCACAATATTTTATACATGCATTTTATACATGCATAACATAGTTAATGGCCTGACGTTTCGACCCTAGCAGAGTCTTTCTCGAAGGCTATAAATGACAACACAACAAACATCAACAGGTAACCAAGAGGAACATAAGCAGTGAAGTGGAAATGTTTTATACAATGAACAGCTCGATGTAGTGTAATCAAAACCAGCTGTTGAGTTTACAAGAACACACACAGTTCTAAGAAATATTAATAATTCATATTGCTGTTTAAAATTAAATGAGTTAAAGATATCTTTACAGGTCATGTTTTCGTAAAAGCTAACATAAATGACACTTCAATTTTGTTAAAATATAATATAAATTTATAAATCTTTTCAACTCATGTTTTTGTAAAAAGGTATCACAGATGAGATTTCATAATGAATGGTCACCTTTGAAATATTCCTCGCTTATTGATGCCCCTTTTCCACCGTACATCGTAATAAATGGTTTGTCACTCTACACACCACCCCCCCCTCCCCAACTAGAACCCATGGTCACCGTAAAAGGCTCCACTTACGCGGCCGTCGAGTGCGTCCGTAAACTGGGTCACGGGACAGTGGCGTTGCTGTGTATCCTCCGATCATAGTGCCACTTTATAATCAAAACGTCCTTGATCTGTCGCCTATTGTTGCCCCATCACAAAAGGCCATAGACCTAAGGACCTGTGCGTGCGTTGACAGAATAGAGGATAACTCCCGGGACGTAGTCGTTGTAATGTGGGTTTTCAATCGGGGTTAATAATAGCGATGTGGACTTTCATAAAATGCATACAATATGAGAGTTGGCAAAATTGTGTTGATAATTATTTTATGAATGGGTGACACTTCATACAAAAAAGTCCGTTGATATTCATAATTGGATTGGGGGGGGGGGGGGCTGATCCGGACGCATTTCCGTATTATAGAATTGCCATCCTCAAGTATTCTCCAGATTTTTTTTTATTTTTAGGATTCACTTTTTTTGAATGGGTTTAGAAGAAAACAAAAATCGTTTTTGTAAAGCAGTACGAG